>NC_053027.1:174206830-174402286 GCF_003073215.2 Triticum urartu
AAGCTTGTGTTTTTGCTAGGCTCACCTGGCTAGAGAGGCATATCGATCGATGTGTGCCGTAAAGGAGCTAGGGGGCCTACACACACCGTGGGTGAACGACCTAAAGTGAAAAGACGAATTTGCGCGATGGAGCTAGAGAATGCTGAGGGAGGGTGAGAGGGATGCGGGCGTGTGCATGCACGAGAGAAAGTTAGCGCTAGCTACAAAGATAAGATGATTGTGTGGGTGTAAAAGACGAATAGAGATCATACTTCATTATAAAAAGCAAATTTGGATATTTGAAGAATTTATCATAGTGTTTTAAACCGACGCATGTGTGAATATATATAACGGTGATACACATGGTGTGGTTATGAACATGTTATACTACATATAATATATTTTATCTCTACTCTTATAAAAAACAGAGTTGTTGATGATGGTGTGCCTGCCATCCTGCAATATAGGTCGTCCGATTTATATCTGGTGGATAGGAAGGAAACTATGGCAAGTTTGAAAAAAGATACCCACACCCCTCTCCATATTTGCAAATTAGGCCCCTTGATCATGTTGATGTTCTGTGGAACGCATGGGCATCTTGCTAGTACTACGTATAATACATAGAACATTGATTATAATTTAGACCTGAACTACATGAACTCGAATTCTATTTTTTGAATACACTTTATGTTGATTCCAAATAATAGTACATTGGATGTACTAACTATATATTCATAATCTAAACCATGTTCCATACGTACACCGTGATTATCATAATGTAGGGGGCGGGGCACTATACTTTGTGTGATAATCACGGTGTACGTATGGAACATGGTTTAGATTATGAATATATAGTTAGTACATCCAATGTACTATTATTTGGAATCAACATCAAGTGTATTCAAAAAATAGAATTCGAGTTCATGTAGTTCATATCTATCTCTATAGTAATCATGTGGTGTGTTATTAAGGTAACACACGAATGATGGTTGAAGTTGGCAACAATCATGATTGTAGATTCTTATTGAAATAGAGAAACGAATTCAAATTTAGTTCATATTGCAGCGGTAGTATAGACATTTGGAATGCACTAAAATGTTGGTATGAGTAGGTTACATGCATTATACAACTTTGAATAGCATTTGTATAGTAAAACGGGGCAAGACTCTTTCTTTGTGTGGTGTGAATAGTTTTATTTTTTTGTTTTCTTTTTGGTTGAGGGAAGTGCGAATTGATTTGGTACGTACAAGTACAATATTACTACATGTTAGACTTGTCCTTAAAATTCAACCCGCGTCATTTTATATCACGAAAATTCAGATATCGTGCTCCCAAAACTGGCGCCTCCACAACCCGCGCCTTGCTATCCCGAAATTACAATGCGCGCGAAAACTCCCTCCAGCTGCCAAATCCCGACATGCGAAATCCCCCTTCTAACCCTGAGTCGAAAGGGCCACTAGTTCAAATCGGTGGGGGGGGTACTTTTGTAACACACCCTACATTTTGGACAAGCGCATCCCTAAGTCATGCTTCACCCCCTCCCATCGCCCCCTTTTCGCCATTCGAAATCAGAGGCCGCCATAACCTCTCCGCTCCAGCCACGAAACCCCACCCTCCTCCGTCCGCCACCTCACAGCTGCCCAGCCGGAGCCTCTTCCCCGATGACGTTGTCCATCGCAACAGCTCGACGTCCCTCGTCCACCTCCCCGGATGAGGATCTGTCGTCCATCTTGTCGTCCCGCCGGTTCAGCCGCCCTGTCCTGCCTTCCAAGGAGCTTCTCCGACGATCGCCTCGTCTATCACAGCTGCTCCATCCCCACAGCGCCGCCTTAACCTGCTCCACTAGAACCGCAACATCCTCACCGACTCCTCAGACGAAGCCGAGGCCTACTCGGCGCCACCAAAGAGGTTGTACACTCATCGCATCGCACCTTCTCCTTAACTCGACCTTCCGGCGATGACGGTGCTCCATCCTGCACCCCCATGGAGCCGGTGCCACAGGCAACATCTCCACGGCAGCTCTCCCCCAATGCGAGGCCCCTTCGGCGGCGGCATCCATACCAGCCAGATCTGCTGCTGCTGCTCCGGCTCTAGCTCGCTCGCGCTGCTGCTGCTGCTCCGGCTCTTGCTCGATCGCTCGCTCGCCCAGCTGTTGCTGCTGCTCTCCCCCTCGCTCGTGCTGCTGATCTGCTCCGATTTAGCCACACTTCAGTCGACTGAATCGAATTTTGGGTCAGTCAATTTTTAGCGGTTGGGGGGGCTCGCCGGAGTTAAGGAAGAACCACCCGCAGCAGGGACGGGGGCTCGCCGGAGAGGTACCCCACTATCAATCTTAGGGTTCAGGGTGGGGGGCGAGGGGCCTAGAGGGCTAGCCGGGGCGGCAGTGGGGAGTTGTTTCGGGGCGGCGAGGCGGCGCTGGGGCCGGCGGTTCGGCCGGTGGTGGCTGGCGGCTCAGGGGGGCGCAGGTTGAAGATGAACTGCAGGCCCTCCCTAAACTACATGTCAAGTGCCTCTCCGCTACCATTGCGTTCAGTTTTGACAGTAGCATTCAGATTCCATAGTAAATTTCAGTTTCAACAGTTAAGTTCAGAGTCAACAGTTTTTACCTCATCTGTTGTAGTCAGGTAGTTTTTGGTGATGTAAATTTTACATCTATTTTACATCATCTATTGGAGATCCTATTAGAATCCCACTTGAGATTGACGATTTTTGTTTTGTGCTCCTTCAGCCTTGACGTCTTACAGCTCACCGGAGCTGCTCCAACGAAAGAACGATCCATCACAACATAGCAGTGCCCTGGACGCCATCTACAGATTCCTCAGATCTTCCTCCACACCTCCGACAGCCACCTCTGCTTCAACTACTTCAGTGACCAACCCAATGATGCTGAGGTCGACACGGCTACGGCAAAGAGGTTGTACACTTGTTGCATCACTTATTGCTATACATTCACGTCGATCCATTAGGGCTATTTTGGTTCAATGAAAAACATAGCAATAGGGAATTTTTCCAATGGCACTCTACTATTCAATTATTCATAGCAATAAGGAATGAAGCAAAACATCCACCTGGACCTACTTTTCAAAATCCTATGCATGTAAACAAGACCAAGTGCATTAGTGGCAGAATAACATTCTAACTTTACACGCTTTCATATGGTTTCACTTTATTTTGGCCATGTTTCTTTGCATTCCTCTGCTCTTCCAATTCCTGTAAACCAAACACCTAAGTTGACAGAAATCCTGTGTTTACAAATGCTCTGTTTACCATGTGCATTCCTATCCTATTCTGGTGTTTTTCCTATCCCTGCGTTTGTAGAATCATGCAAGCCAAATGAGCCCTTACAGAATTACTTCAGTTACAGGTAGGTGTCGAAGGGAACTTTGTGTGGTTTTTCCTGCTCCTGCCGCGACATCGTCCACCTCACCTGAGCTGCTCCATCGACAGAAGCATCCACCAAACTAGACATCATGACTCCTGACCGTCTTTTGCCGCCTCAGATCTCCTTCCCTGCCGCGGGCACCCACCACAAAGGCATCACCATCATCGACTCAGCAGATGAACCTGAGGAGTACACGGGTCCACAAGAGAGGTCGCACTCTTTTGTTTCTGCTTATGTTATGCATTGCTTAAAATTACCTGCTACTTTATCGTCTTGTTCACCTCTTGGACTCCAAATTAATGTTCAAACTTGAATTCTAAATTAGTTGTGGGGCACATATCAATGCAGCAATGAATAGTATGTCTGTATAATATCTGGTTCACCTAGGGTATGCCTATGTTGTTCATCTTGGGTGGGAAACAAATAGTAAAGCAATCATCATCTGTCTTTTTATTAATTTAAAGCAATCATCAGCCTGCTATCATTATTTTTGGATCCATCCACTAGTTGTTACCATCACTCTAAATTTCTGCATGCTCTCCTTACATAATCTCACCATATTTTTTTATGCATGTCAGATATTGTACATAGTCATGCTGAACATGTAGAGAAAAAGAGAAGAGTTTTGCGCGGCAATACAATGTCATGCAGACATCGCTCCATGGCGGGTTCAATGGCAAACCCTCCCCAGCCCTCTCCAGATTATAATCCAGAGGAAGATATCTGTTCTGAGGCAGATTCAGACGCCGCTGACCACTCCTATTTACCCCCCAAGGTGTTTGCTGTACCTTGGCATGATGATGTTAGTCATATCATGCATATGTTGCCTTGCAGTGCCTACTTTTGACATCATATATGTCATCTTCTTAGTTTAGACATGTTCCGTAATGCCACCTGTTTAGTTTCTATATTATATATGGGAATTATGCATTCTCATGTCTTTTAGCCAGCCATAATATATGTGAAATGTGTAATGCCATCATGTTTAACCAGGCATCATATATTTGAATGATATCTTGCCCATCCTTTTCTTCATTACATTTCCATTTGTCGAAAATGTTTGTACATTAAACTACTCTTCCTGTGAATCAGCCATTTGGGTGGGAGATGGAAAAATCTAGAGTGAAAACAGGGCCTTCAGAGAAGACAGTGCTACCTGTCGAAGTAGATCTCTTGTTGGGTCCCGATAGCTCCTCAGAGATGGATTCAGAGACATATGGCCAGTCCTATTCCCCCACCGAGGTGTATGCTCAAACTTGGCACAGTTATATTGCTCATATCATGCATATGGTGTCTTGCATTGCATAGTTTAGACTTCATATACACAATATTCAACACCATGTTCTTAGTTCAGACATCATATCGAATGCCCTTTGTTTAGCATATAAATCACATATGTGAATTAAATGATGCGATCCTGATTCATTAGATACCATGTAGGTGAATTATGTCATGCGATCCTGTTTAGTTATTCATCATATCTTTGAATTATGTTATGCTATGCTATCCAGTTTAGATAGACATCATATATGTGAAATTATGTCATGCTACCCGTTTTAGTTACACAATATACATGTCAACTATTTCATGCCTTTTTTCCACACAATCTATTGCATCTGTCTCTCATACAATGTCTATACATTCAACTATGTTTCCTGTTTATCAGCCATTTGAATTGGAGCGGGTGATGCCAGTATCCAGCAGACTAAAAACACGGTCTTAAAATAAAACAATGCTACCTCTTGGTGGAGATAGAACCCCGGTTGTACATGCACAAGAACCAGCCCTATCACACATAACCCAAACTCTCGCAGATTGTACCCCTACTGCGATGGACAGAGAACCAGCTTCACCCAATCTAACCCCAACCCCAGCAGATAGTAACCCAGTTCCTGTTGACATAGCACCATCTCCACCACAGAGCTCCCAAACAAGAGCAGTTAGTAAGGCAGCTCCAGTGCCCAAAGGGCTAGTACTACCACGGCGAACCCCAACTCCACCAGTTAGTACACCTATTCCTGTGGAGGAAGCACAACTAGCTAGTCGTAGTTTGATACGTCCATTTTGCATCATGCTTTTATATCAATATTTATTGCATTATGGGCTGTTATTACACATTATATCTCAATACTTATGGCTATTCTCTCTTATTTTACAAGGTTTACCATGAAGAGGGGAATGCCGGCAGTTGGAATTCTGGCTGGAAAAGGAGCAAATATTGGAAACCTATTCTGCACAGCTCCAAAAATCCTGAAACTCCACGGAAGTCAATTTTGGAATTAATAAGAATTACTGGGCGAAAGAAACACCAGAGGGGGCCCACACCCTAGCTAGGAGGGTGGGGGGCGCGCCCACCCCTACTGGGCGCGCCCCTTGTCTCCTGGGCCCCCTGGTGGGCCTCCGGTGTCCATCTTCTGGTATATGAAGGATTTTACCCTGGAAAAAATCGTGGGCAAGCTTACGTGACGAAACTGCGCCCCCACGAGGCAGAACCTTGGCTGAACCAATCTAGAGCTCCGGCAGAGCTGTTCTACCAGGGAAACTTCCCTCCGGGAGGGGGAAATCATCACCATCGTCATGACCAACGATCCTCTCATCAGGAGGGGGTCAATCTCCATCAACATCTTCCCCAGCACCATCTCCTCTCAAAACCCTAGTTCATCTCTTGTATCCAATCTTGTATCAAAACCACAAATTGGTACCTGTGGGTTGCTAGTAGTGTTGATTACTCCTTGTAGTTGATGCTAATTGGTTTACTTGGTGGAAGATCATATGTTCAGATCCTTAATACATATTATTACTCCTCTGATTATGAACATGAATATGCTTTGTGAGTAGTTACGTTTGTTCCTGAGGACATGGTTGAAGTCTTGCTATTGTAGTCATGTGAATTTGGTATTTGTTTGATATTTTGATGAGATGCATGTTGTCTTTCCTCTAGTGGTGTTATATGAACGTCGACTACATGACACTTCACCATTATTTGGGCCTAGTGGAAGGCATTGGGAAGTAATAAGTAGATGATGGGTTGCTATAGTGACAGAAGCTTAAACTCTAGTTTATGCGTTGCTTCGTAAGGGGCTGATTTGGATCCATATGTCTAATGCTGTGGTTAGGTTTACCTTAATACTTCTTTTGTAGTTGCGGATGCTTGTAATAGGGGTTAATCATAAGTGGGATGCTTGTCCAATTAAGGGAAGTACCCAAGCACCGGTCCACCCACATGTCAAATTATCAAAGTACCAAACGAGATTCATATGAGCGTGATGAAAACTAGCTTGACGATAATTCCCATTTGTCATCGGGAGCTCTTTTATCATTATAAGAAATTGTCCAGGCTTGTCCTTTGCTACAAAAAGGATTGGGCCACCTTGCTGCACTTTATTTACTTTCATTGCTTGTTACCCGTTACAATTTATCTTATGACAAAACTATCTGTTACCTACAATTTCAGTGCTTGCAGAGAAAACCTTACTGAAAACCGCTTATCATTTCCTTCTGCTTCTCGTTGGGTTCGACATTCTTACTTATCGAAAGGAATACGATATATCCCCTACACTTGTGGGTCATCAAGACTCTTTTCTGGCGCCGTTGCCGGGTAGCGTAGCGCTTTTGGTGAGTGGATCTTGGTAAGGAAACATTTCTATAGTGTGCTGACATTTTCTGTCACTTGTTACTATGGAAGCTAATCCTTTGAGGGGCTTGTTCGGGGTAACTTCAGCCCGACCAAAAGAGCAAAGAGTTGCTCCTCAACCTACTTAACCTACTGAAAATATTTACTTTGAGATTCCTTCGGGTATGATAGAGAAACTGCTAGCTAATCCCTTTGCAGGAGATGGAACATTGCACCCCGATTTACACCTTATCTTTGTGGATGAAGTTTGTGGATTAATTAAGCTTGCAGGTATTCCCGATGATGTTGTCAAAAGGAAGGTCTTCCCTTTATCTTTGAAGGGGGATGCATTGACATGGTATAGGCTATGTGATGATACGGGATCTTGGAATTATAAATGATTGAAGTTGGAATTTCACCAGAAGTTCTATCCTATGCATCTTGTTCATCGTGATCATAATTACATATATAATTTCTGGCCTCGCGAAGGAGAAATCATCGCTCAAGCTTGGGGGAGGCTTAAGTCAATGTTATATTCATGCCCCAATCATGAGCTCTCTAGAGAAATGATTATTCAAAATTTTTATGCTCGTCTTTCTCCCAATGATCGCAACATGCTCGATAGTTCCTGTGCTGGTTCTTATATGCTGAAGAGTATTGAATTCAAATGGGATTTATTGGAAATAATTAAATGCAACTCTGAAGATTGGGGTTCCGACGATGGTAAGGAGTCAGGTATGACACCTAAGTTTGATTGTGTTAAATCTTTTATGGATACCGATGCTTTCCGTGGATTTAGCGCTAAGTATGAACTTGACTCTGAGATAGTAGCTTCTTTTTGTGAATCTTTTGCTACTCACGTTGATCTCCCGAAGGGGAAGTGGTTTAAATATAATCCTCCCGTTGAAGTAAAATTAGTTACACCTATTACAGTTGAAGAAAAGACTATCACTTATAGTGATCCTATTGTTCCTACTACTTATGTTGAGAAACCTCCTTTTCCTGTTAGGATAAAGGATCATGCTAAAACTTCGATTGTTGTTCATAAGAGTAATACTAGGACTTATACACCTCCTGAGCAAATCAAAGTTGAACTAGTATTGCTATGGCTAAAGATCTCTTGGATGATGGTTTAGATGGGCATGTTATTTATTTCTATGGTGAGACTGCTAATATTGTTAGACCAGATACTAAGATACATAGACCTATGGTAGGCATGCCTATTATTTTTGTTAAAATAGGAGATCATTATTATCATGGTTTATGTGACATGGGTGCTAGTGCTAGTGCAATACCCTATGACTTATATAAAGAAATTATGCATGATATTGCACCCATTGAATTGGAAGGTATTGATGTTACTATCAAGCTTGCCAATAGAGATACTATTTCACCAATTGGGATTGTTAGAGATGTTGAAGTCTTGTGTGGGAAGGTTAAATATCCTGCAGATTTTCTTGTTCTTAGTTCCCCACAGGATGACTTTTGTCCCATTATTTTTGGTAGACCCTTCTTGAATACAGTTAATGCTAAGATTGATTGTGAAAAGGATACTGTTACAATTGGCTTAGAGGGTATGTCTCATGAGTTTAATTTTGCTAAGTTTCATAGACAACCTCGTGATAGAGAATCACCTAGTAAGGATGAGATTATTGGTCTTGCTTCTGTTGCCATGCCTCCTACTGATCCGTTAGAACAATATTTTCTAGACCATGAAAATGATATATTTATGAAGGAAAGAAGGGAAATAGATGAAGTGTTCGCTCAACAGGAACCTATGCTAAAACACAACCTACCTGTTGAAATTCTAGGGGATCCCCCTCAACCCAAGGGTGAACCCGTGTTTGAACTCAAACCATTACCTGATAATCTTAAGTATGCTTATCTTGATGAAAAGAAAATATATCCTGTTATTATTAGTGCTAACCTTTCAGAACAACAAGAAGAAATATTATTGAAAACTCTGAAGAAGCACCGTGCAGCTATTGGATATACTCTGGATGATCTTAATGGCATTAGTCCCACGTTATGCCAACACAAAATTAATTTGGAGGACGATGCCAAACCAGTTAGAGATCCTCAATGACGATTGAATCCTAAGATGAAAGTAGTGGTAAGAAAGGAGATACTAAAGCTCCTTGAGGCAGGTATAATTTATCCCGTTGCTGATAGTGATTGGGTAAGCCCTGTCCATTGTGTTCCTAAAAAGGGAGGTATTACTGTTGTCCCTAATGATAAAGATGAATTGATCCCACATAGAATTATTACAGGTTATAGGATGGTAATTGATTTTCCTAAATTAAATAAAGCTACTAAGAAAGATCATTACCCTTTACCTTTCATTGATCAAATGCTAGAAAGACTATCCAAACACACACATTTCTGCTTTCTAGATGGTTATTCTGGTTTCCCTCAAATACCTGTATCAGTGAAGGATCAATCTAAAACTACTTTTACTTGCCCTTTCGGTACTTTTGCTTATAGACGTATGCCTTTTGGTTTATGTAATGCACCTGCTACCTTTCAAAGATGCATCATGGCTATATTCTCTATCTTTTGTGCAAAGATATGTGAGGTATTCATGGATGATTTCTCCGTCTATGGATCCTCTTTTGATGATTGCTTGAGCAACCTTGATCGAGTTTTGCAGAGATGCAAAGACACTAGGCTCGTCTTGAATTGGGAAAAGTGCCACTTTATGGTTAATGAAGGCATTGTCTTGGGGCACAAGATCTCCAAGAGAGGTACTGAAGTTGATAAAGCTAAAGTTGATGCTATTGAAATGATGCCATGTCCCAAGGACATAAAAGGTATAAGAAGTTTCCTTGGTCATGCCGGTTTTTATAGGAGGTTCATTAAGAACTTCTCTAAAATCTCTAGGCCTCTGACTAATTTATTGCAAAAAGATATTCCTTTTGTCTTTGATGATGATTGTGTAGAAGCATTTGAAATACTTAAGAAAGCTTTGATCACTGCACCTATTGTTCAGCCACCTGATTGGAATTTACCCTTTGAAATTATGTGTGATGCTAGTGATTATGCTGTAGGTGCTATTCTAGGGCAAAGAGTTGATAAGAAATTGAATGTTATCCAGTATGCTAGTAAGACTCTTGATACTGCCCAGAGAAATTATGCTACTACTGAAAAAGAGTTTTTAGCAGTTGTGTTTGCATGTGTTAAGTTTAGACCTTATATTGTTGATTCCAAAGTTACTATTCACACTAATCATGCTGCTATTAAATATCTTATGGAAAAGAAAGATGCTAAATCTAGGCTCATTAGATGGGTTCTCTTGCTCCAATAATTTGATTTGCATATTATTGATAGAAAGGGAGCTGAGAACCTCGTTGCAGAGAATTTGCCTAGGTTAGAGAATGTTCTTGATGACCCACTTCCTATTAATGATAGCTTTCCTGATGAACAATTAGTGGTCGTTAATGCTTCTCGTACTGCTCCTTGGTATGCTGATTTTGCTAATTACATTGTTGCTAAATTTATACCACCTAGTTTCACATACCAGCAAAAGAAAAAGTTCTTTTATGATTTAAGACATTACTTCTGGGATGACCCACACCTTTATAAAGAAGGAGTAGATGGTGTTATTAGACGTTATGTACCTGAGCATGAACATGAACAAATCCTACGCAAGTGTCACTCTGAATCATATGGAGGACACCACACTGGAGATAGAACTGCACACAAGGTATGCTCGATTACGGCTCCAAAGACATCGACGGTATGGACGACGATGCCGGAGAAGAGCAGGCCCAAAACCCGCCATTTATCGGACAGTGGACGGCCACCTCTTTGTATGATGTGTACATGGTGGATACACCCTGTCGGTGTCAAAAACGGCGGATCTCGGGTAGGGGGTCCCGAACTATGCATCTAGGCGGATGGTAACAGGAGACAAGGGACACGATGTTTTTACCCAGGTTCGGGCCCTCTCGATGGAGGTAAAACCCTACTCCTGCTTGATTAATATTGATGATATGGGTAGTACAAGAGTAGATCTACCACGAGATCAAAGAGGCTAAACCCTAGAAGCTAGCCTATGGTATGATTGTTGTTGTTCTACAGACTAAACCCTCCGGTTTATATAGACACTAGAGGGGGCTAGGGTTACACAGAGTCGGTTACAACGGGAGCAGTTCTACATATCCGTATTGCCAAGCTTGCCTTCCACGCCAAGGAAAAGTCCCATCCGGACACAGGACGAAGTCTTCAATCTTTTATGTTCATAGTCCAACAGTCCAGCCAAAGGTTATAGTCCGGCTGTCCGGACACCCCCTAATCCAGGACTCCCTCAGTAGCCCCTGAACCAGGCTTCAATGACGACGAGTCCGGCGCGCAGATTGTCTTCGGCATTGCAAGGTGGGTTCCTCCTCCGAGTACTTCATGGAAGATTTTGAACACGAGGATCATGTCCGGCTCTGCAAAACAAGTTCCACATACCACCACGGAGAGAATTATGTTTCCAAAGATCTATCCTGCTGACGTATTCCGTGGTATGACGTCACAACACAGCGAAGCCTTTATTTGAATCGTTTTTACCCCCACCTCAGCGCGTTTCGCGAGGCGGTTTCTTTGGCACGTCTTGTCGAAGCAGAGATCGTGTCCCCTTTATTTACGGGATTCTCATGAACACGGACGTGGGTAACCCAATCGTTCCCGTTGGTATGTCCTCCCGACCAAAGGTAAGTCCCAAACGGTCACGGGGGGCTCTTGGTATTCAGCCTCTTATAAAGGGACCAAGGCCTTACTCCTTTCTTTTGATCTCTGTCGAATCCGCCTCCCGCCTCGAGTTCCAGCACCCAAGGTTCCAGATTCAGGCGCTTCGGACCTTCGGTGATGTCAGGAAACAACCTTCGAGGCCGATGGGTGCCTTCCTCCGTGACGGAGGAAGACGTACTAAAGCTAAGGGAGGCCCGGTACTTGACCGGCGAAATCCCACATAGGTTGCCTGCTCAAGGGCAGGTTATCCCCACTCCCAAGCCTGATGAGAGCGTTGTGTTCGTGTCTCACTTCCTCCGAGGGCTAGGCTTCGCACCGGATCCCTTCGTGAGGGGGCTCATGTTCTATTATGGACTGGAATTCCATGACTTAGCTCCGGAGTCTATCCTCCACATCTCATCGTTCATCATCGTGTGCGAAGCTTTCCTCCGTATTACTCCTCACTTCGGACTGTGGCTTAAGACCTTCAAAGTGGAGCCGAAGATGATACAGGGAGAGCACGCAGAGTGCGGAGGTGTTGTAATAAGCAAGGATGCTAACGCTCCGTGGCCCGAGGGCTCTTTTAAAGAGGAGTCCAGCTTATGGCAACAAGAGTGGTTTTATATCACAGCTCCCAGGGCTACCAAGTGGGTGGCACCGCCTGCTTTTCGCTCGGGTCCCCCGCCCCGACTAGCGTCATGGGTCAATAAGGGGCTGGACTGGGGGCCAGCAAAGGATGTGCCCTTGTTGCAGAGCCGCATCCGAGATCTCCTGGAAAGAGACATCAGTCTGGTCGTGGTGACGCAGGTCATATTAATTCGCCGAGTCCTGCCCTGCAAACGTCGCCCCCTCGGCCTGTGGGAGTTCAATCCGGAGGGACCGCGAGCTCTCCAACATTTTCTTGGCATGACGCCCATGGATATGTACAAATTGTTCTTTGGACCACAAGTAATGTGCCCGGACTCTACTGAGGACGCAGGTCTGAGCTGCAATCGTCCGGATACACAAGTAAGTAGCCCTGTGCCCGGACATGCCATATGTTCATTTATCACAACATCGCCCTTAAAAGAGCTGTTCTTGAAACAGGAGTGGATAGAGAAGGCGAAGTTAATCAGGTGTCCGCCCCCCCTTCCTGAGACCTCGCCAGATCCCGTGTTAACCAGGATGCTGGAGATCGCGCCTTCGGAAGAAAATGAAGGGGGGAACAAGGAAGCTACTGCCTCCGCAGAGGAGGTTGTCCGGAAGGGAGGAATCGAAAATTCCTCTCCTCAGGGGAAGAAGAGAAACGCCTCTGAAGACCCAGAGACAACGGTCTCAAAGCGGGGGAAGAAATCTTCACTAGAGGGTCCTGTGACAGGGCATATCCCGGCCGTACTATGCCCTCCAGGGGATCAGCCCTCCACCGAGCCGTAAGTAAAAGGGCGTTTAATAATAAGAGAAATCCTTGCTTCACTTTTGAGGAAAATAACAAAAAAATTACCTTGTAGTTCGGATCTTAGCCCTTCTCAGCAGAGCTCGTCTTCGGGGGATCTTCTTCCACAGATGATGGAGAGCGGAACGCCTCCCCCGGCCATCCTGCCTCATGAGGCGGGCGCCCCCGAGGTGTCGTTGCGGAGGGTTTCTCCCGATCCGGTAAGGCCGGAAGGTAGTCACATGGCCACCCCAAGCCTTCCGTGTTCGGCTTCTGAAAGAAGCAATTGAACGAGTCCGGCACCGCCTGGTGCATGGTCGGAGGTACTGAAGGATCTACTGGGGCGGGCGTCTATCTCAGAGGAGCACCGTGCGTTCATGGGCACGATAATTGAAAGGATTTCGTCCACGGAGAGCGGGTTGCATGAAGCTGTCATGAGTTTACTGACAGGTTTTGAGGTACGTGAAATGATGTACCTTTTGACAGTACCGCATACTCTAAGATGCGTCCTGTGTAGATAGTAGCCCCTGAGACTCTAGGAGCTGTCGAAGGCGACGACACATGGAGGATCATAGTCCCAGGTATAATTTTAGCGCCGTCATATGTAGGTGGCGAAGTGTCCGGTGGCCGGCCGGACTGATGATTTTGCCGAGCTAAAGCGGCAACTTGACGTGGCAGATGCCGACAAGGCGCTTGTCAACAAGCGGCTTGACGAGGCACAAGGCATGTAATATCTTTGGAGGCACCTGATAAGAGGAGCTTGATGCCAGTATCTTACAATGTGTGCGCTTGATGCAGATGGGGCTGCCGCCGTGGAGGACCTTCGGGCAGAGCTTGCCCGAGCCAAAGAGCAATCCAGAAAAAGCGATGTGGCTGCCCTAAAGGTGGTTGAGGAGCTAAAAGCCGAACAGGCTGCTCACTACCGAAGCAAGGAGGAAATGGCCAAGATGGCTATCAAATTAAAGAACGCTGCTGACCGCTGTAAGCTTCTTGAAAAGGAAGATTGGGTGGAGTGGACAGACCTAGAGAAGGCCACTACGGCGGCCAAGGACGCTCGTTCTGCAATGAGAGCGATGAAGGAGCTGCGTCAAGCCGGAGATATCGCGGCTGGGAAGCCCTTTATGCTGCGGATGAAGTTCGGATCCTAAATATGCTCCGTTGGACCGGATGTGGAGTTCGGCGGACGCATATCTGGATTTAGCGGCGAGTGCCGCTGATGCGGCCGAACACTTCCGAGATCAGAAAGATCGCGAAGTGGAAAAGCTATGCTGGTCATAGTTCGACAATCTAGTGCATCCGCTTCCATTGACCGATCGTTTGGCCAAATGGGCCGAGCTGAATAGGTTGTCCGGACTTGCCATGAGGTATGTCGTGGATCATCTGTGGCCGGAAAGGCCAAAGTCGAACAGTTATTTTAGCTTGGTGCAACAGTTCCTTGGTGCAGTGCCGTATATCAACGCGGTGAAGAGGTCAGCATGCATGGAGCGTGCACAGATGGCCCTTTCCCGTGTCAAGACATATCGGGCGGAGATGGAGGCCACCGCCGTTGCATCCAAAGATTCGCACGAAAGCCGAGTACCTGCCGAGCACTACTTTCATGAAGTTCTGGAAGGCGCTTGTGCAATTGAGACGCAGTGCTCGAAGGATATTATGTTCAAATAACATGTATTCTTGTTGAAAACAATATTTTGCTGAAATCTAGAAGCTTTTTATACTTGTGCCTGCAAGAATTATAATACCTCCTGTGCGGCCGTTAATGTATATATGTATATAACCTGAAAGATGGCAGTCGTCGGCTTCAGCCCCCACACACATAATGCAGGGGTGTTCGCAGAAGACGCATTTTCACACTTGATCCAACATTTTGGTCCATTAAGGAGGTGATAGCGCAGCGAACTAGGCAATCGGACTATAATGCTTTATCACTTTCACTTAGCCATAGGAGTTTGACAGTGGGGCTACTATATAGCCCCTGGTGGCGCCGCGCTCACCCGAATTTGGGGCGCGTGTGTGCCTGGCCGGGAAACGGCCCTTCGTTAATGCGGAGGAATCCCGAAGATTCCGATAGGTCATCGAGTGGTTGACCAGTCTCACGCTATATCATGACAGTCAGTTTTCGACTTTCTCTACTGAGGTGCTCGCCGGGCTGAACTAGGGCACAATCGCAGTAGTTCTCTTGGTGCCGCCTTAGCCGATAGAGCGGAACGTAAGGCAGCAAAACACAGGAGCCGGGCAAACACAACATTTGACCAAAGATATGATTCGGAGCTGATGCATATAAGGCCAAACTCGCGACGCCGAACACTCCCTAAGGTGTTCGGTCTTTATGATTTTAAACGGGCTGAACAATGCCCTTAGTAATAAGCCCCTAGTGTCCAAGTACGTGCAATATTCTGACATGGCCACATGCCAAGGCGTCAGCCCCCTTTTGAGAATCCGACGGATGTGTATCAAGAAGAGACAGTAAAAAATGTTTACACAGGGTCTTAATCTAAAAAGAATCCTTGGAACGGGTCCCCGCTGCACGTCTGCGCCTGTATCTCCATTGTGCCGTGTCTTGGACGGGTGTAGCACGGTGTTCATCTGTAAAAGAAAGGAACTTAGTTGAAAAAGTAGTCATGCAAAATGTATGTTATACAAAATAAACAAAGTATAATTCAAGATGGGTAAAATTGAGCCTTATTGTCGCTTGTTTTACATGCACGGAGCCCCATGTATAGGGGTATACGGCTATTAAACCTTTATCAATTATATGTTTACGCCGGACTCGTCTAGCTGTGTCCGTGGTCTTGACGGCCTGTTAAATGCTGCCAAGGCAGCCGCACAGTCTTCCGCATGCGAGGAGTGCTCAATATTTCCCTTTAATGACATGATGCCTCGTGGGCCGGGCATCTTTAGCGTGAGAGACGCATAATGCGGTATTGTGTTAAAGCGGGCGAAAGCTTCGCGTCCCAGTAGTGCTTGATAACCACTTTGAAACGGAGCGATGTGGAAGGTTAATTAGCTTTTCGCTACGGAAGTTATCGGGGGAGCCGAACATAACTTCTAGTAGGAGGGAGCCCATGCAATGGGCTTTTGGGCCTGGCGTTACTCCTTTAAAGGAAGTATTGCTATGGCTAATTTTTGTTGGGTCCATCGCCATTTTGCGGACTGTGTCCTGATATAACAGGTTTAAACTACTGCCGCCGTCCATCAGGACTCGTGAAAAGTGGAATCCGTCAATTATCGGGGTCTAACACCAAGGCAGCCCAGCCTGCATGCCGGATACTTCCGGAGTAATCCCGATGGTCGAAGGTGATCGGTTTTGACAACCAGTGGCGAAACTCCTTTGTGATAGGCCTCATGGCACGTATCTCTGTGGGCGCCACTTCGTTTCTCCCTTTTCTCACGTGTAGTATGTTTACTATTTTGACTTCTTGTGGGAATTTCTTTTGTTCCCCAGTGCTTTGTTTGTGGGGTTCATCATCGTCTTCACTTGGTGTATCCAGCCCCTTGTGTTCGGCGTTGAGTTTGCCGGATTGCTTGAAGACCCAACATTCTCTGTGGGTATGATTTGCAGGCTTCCCAGGGGTGCTATGGATTTGACATATCTTGTCTAGGATTTTGTTTAGGTTAGACAGTTCGTCCCTGTTATCTTTGAGGGGCAGCTTTTGCTGACCCTGCCGAGAGCTTTTGAATCCGGCGTTAACTGCCGTGCTCTTCGGGCTATTTCCCTTATTCTGGCCCTGGACTTTGCTGCATCGTGGCTTCCCGTTTCCATCCCTGACTTCTGATGTACTTGGGTCACTGGTGCTGCATCTTGCCAACTAGCTGTCCTCTCCCGCGCAAAAGCGGGTCATGAGGCTTGTTAATGTGGCCATTGTTCTTGGCTTTTCTTGGCCGAGGTGTCTAGCGAGCCATTCGTCTCGAACGCTATGTTTGAAAGCTGCTAAGGCTTCAACGTCCGGACAGTCGACTATCTGGTCTTTTTAGTAAGAAATCTGTTCCAGAGCTTCCGGGCTGACTCTCCAGGTTGTTGAGTTATATGACTTAAATTGTCTGCATCCAGTGGTCGGACATAGGTCCCTTGAAAATTTTCCCGAAAAGCGTCCTCGAGCTCTTCCCAACTTCCAATGGTATTTTCGGGAAGGCCTTTAAGCCAATGCCGGGCTGGCCCTTTGAGCTTGAGGGGTAAGTATTTGATGGCGTGGAGGTAATCTCCTCAAGCCATGTGGATGTGGAGGATATAATCCTCAATCCAGACCCCCGAGTCTGTAGTTCCGTCATATGCTTCTATGTTTACAGGTTTGAATTCCGCTGGGAATTCATGGTCCGGCACCTCATTGGTGAAACATAGGGGGTGTGCGGCACCCCTGTATTTGGGTGTGCCGTGGTGTTTGGATATTTGTTGTGTTGCATTGCTTGCTAGAGCTAGCTTTCTTGGCCTGTAGATAGATCTGGTTGGGCCATCTTTTTGATGCAAATCCTCGGGTGGATCGCGTGCTGGCTTGTGTGCGGCGACGTTTGCCGCTCTATGTTGGCCATGAGGTCGTCTATCCGACCGGATGGCTGCTTTGTTTTTTGATTGCGGGGGCTCTAACGCCTCCTCATCAAATTCAGGTCGTAGCTTTCGCTTCGGGTAGCTCTTTCTGTGGCGACTGCCGCCATATTTGTCTGCGGTGTTGAGTACTTTGCTCCATCTGATTCTGAGTGCATCTCCGGTGTCTTGAGCTTCCGCTTCTGCTTTTTCAAGCTATGCGCAGTGGCGACGAGCCTTTTATGGAGGTTCTTCTGCTCCTGGAACTTGTCCGGCGTGAGGTCATCCGGACTATTGTCTTCGCCGGGGACGGGTTGTTCGGTCTGGTTATCCAAGTTGCCTTGTTCGGACGGTTGCTTGATGCCATGTTCATCGTCCGCCGGCTCGCCCTGCTCTGTGGCTGGATCTGTATGACCACTGTCTCTGTCGAGGCGGGGTTTGGGGTGGCGCTTACGCCGCTGCTTTGACTACTTTTCGAAGGAACGATCCTTCGTTGCGTCCTCCTGTTCCTCGTTGTCGTTTACTTTGGGTGTGTCCACCATGTATACATCGTAGGATGAGGTGGCTGTCCAGTGCCCTGTAGGTGTTGGTTCCTGTTCGTCTCCTATATCGTCGTCCATACCGTCGATGTCTTCGGAGTCGAAGTCGAGCGTGTCGGTCAAGTCATCGACAGTGTGGCTATGAAGTGGGTGGTGGGTGGGCGTTGAATTTCTTCTTCGTCCGCATCCCAATCCTGCCGGTTGTAATCCGGCCAGGACTCTCCTGACAAAGAGAGAGAGCTTAGTGAATTGAGTATGTCGCCGAAGGGCGAGTGCTGAAAGATGTCCATGTAGTGAACTCCATGATCGGCGCCCAATAGGATTCGATTTGCAGGGGCGCGGAGGGTTCAGAGTTCGGAGGGGAGTCCGGCAATGTGGAGTCACAGGCCTCGCGAAGGATAAGGTTGGTGTTCGGCTCGATCGCCGTTGAGGCTGCAGCCTCCGCGGCGGGGTCTAGCCACCCGCCTTCGGTCAGCGCAGTTGGCTCCGAATTAAAGGTCGGAGCGGATGCGAGTGCGGCCTGCAAGAGACTGTTTGGCGGCAGAGTTAAATCATGCCCATCGTGACAGTGCGACGCACTCGGCAGGGGCTCGAATCCGTCGAAGATCAAGTCTCCGCAGATATCGGTCATGTATTTTAAGCTTCCAAACCTGACCTGATGGCCAGGGGCACAGCTTTCAATCTTCTCTAGATGGCCAAGCGAATTGGCCCGCAGTGCAAAGCCGCCGAATACAAAAATCTGTCCGGGGAGAAAATTCTCACCTTGGACTGCATCGCTAATGATCATCGAAGGAGCCATCAAGCCTGATGATGACGACACAGAGGAACTCTCAATGAAAGCACCAATGTCGGTGTGAAAACCGGCGGATCTTGGGTAGGGGGTCCCGTACTGTGTGTCTAGGCGGATGGTAACAGGAGACAAGGGACACGATGTTTTTACCCAGGTATGGGCCCTCTCGATGGAGGTAAAACCCTACTCCTGCTTGATTAATATTGATGATATGGGTAGTACAAGAGTAGATCTACCACGAGATCAAAGAGGCTAAACCCTAGAAGCTAGCCTATGGTATGATTGTTGTTGTTGTACGGACTAAACCCTCCGGTTTATATAGATAACGGAGGGGGCTAAGGTTACACAAAGTCACTTACGATGGGAGGAGATCTACATATCCGTATTGCCAAGCTTGCCTTCCACTGTAACGCCCTGGATTCGATGCGCCAGGTGTCTCCCAGTTATTCGCCGTCGTTGCCATGTCATTTGCTTGTGTGTTGCATTTTGCCATGTCATCATTTGCATTGCATACGTGTTCGTCTCATGCATCCGTGCATTTTCCCTATTGTCCTTTTTGCAATCCGACACTCCTATGTCCTCCGGCACCCCCTTTTACCTATTTTCGTGAGCTGGTGTTAAACTTTCTCGGAATGGACTGAGGTTTGCCAAGCGGCCTTGGTATAGCACCGGTAGACCGCCTGTCAAGTTTCATGCCATTTGGAGGTCTTTCGATGCTCCAACGGTTAACCGGGTAACCGCAAAAGCCTCTTTTGTGTGCAGCCCAACACCCCTCCAAAGTGGCCCAATAACCCAGCTAAACCCCCTCCATCATCTCGGTCGTTCGATCACGATCGCGTGGCCGAAAACCACTCCTCATTTGGGCACTCCTAGCTCCCTCTACCTATATAAACTCCCTCTCCCCCGAAATTTGCGGATGAATCCACCCTAACCCTAGACCAATCCTCCCCGCCGCCACCGGACACGTCCGGCCACAGCCGGACACGTCCGCCGCCGCCGCCGGGCGAACCAGGGGCCGCCACGTGGCGCCCCCGCACCCACATCGCCGCCGGCCCGCAAGGCCCGCGCGGGGCCCTCCCCGGCCCGCGCCCCTCCGCTTGCCCGCACCGCCGCGCGCCCCTCCGCCGCGTCCCCGCCCGCCAGCGCGCCTCCGCCGCCCTACTCCACCGCTTGCGCCCCGACTCCGGCGACCCCGCGCCGCCCGAGCTCTGCCGTGCCGCTCCTCTGCCCGCCGCGCCTCGCGCCACCGCGCTCCTCAACGCCCGTCGTCGCCTCCCCGGCTCGCCGCCGGCCGGATCCGGCGAGATCCGGCCCGGAGGAGCCCCGCCGGCCACCCCTTCCTCCATCTCCAACGAGCCCGCGCCTCGCCTCGGTTCACGTGCTATCAGGATCCAGATCCAGAACCATAGAGGTTGACCCCCGAAATTTCCCTAAGTCCCGATATTTTTGCATTTTGGTCCCCATTTCATCATGTCATAACTCTCTGCATACGGCTCCGTTTTGGGCGTGTAGCATATCAAATTGTGCGACTCGACGAGTACATCATTTCATCTCATTGCATCATTTTCAGTTGAGCTCATATTGATGCCCAAAATGCTGTTGGAAGAGGGCTATGTGATGTTAGTTTCAGATCTGTTTCAGCAAATGCACTTTTGTCATTTTTTCCATGATTAATGTGTGCATGCTATGATCCTGAGCTCTACATGTGTTTTGAAGGATGCCATGCCATCTTTACAGGGGTGTATGCCATTTATTTTTGTGATCTTTGTGGTGACTAGCACAAGCATGTTAAGTAGCTCTCGTAATGTTGCTGATTTCAGAGACTTAGAAATATTCTAAGTCAGTGCCCTGTTTATATTTTTATGCCATGTATTCTTGTTGGTAATGAGTGATCCATGCCTCTTTTGAGCATGATCAGTAAGGATGTCTTGTAGATGTTGTTTTTCTCTATCCATCCATGTCTTTGTTTGCATTTTTGGAGCACCCTAGCTTGAGTCAATCAAGCTCTACTTTTGCTATTAAATGTTCTTGGCAGATTGTTAACATGTTTAGCAATTTTTCCTAGCTTGTTGTTGTCGATCCGTGCATACTATTTTGTTGTTCTTGCCATGTCTAGCTTCTATGCCATGTCTAGTTGCTGGTTGTATGCTTAGTTTGTCATGCAATGCCTTGTAGTGAGTGCATCGAGCTCGTAAACATGCCTACTTGTTATCTGTTTTGCCATGCTCCAGTTTTTCACTAAGTCTGAATCTGTTTATGTTTTTGCTATGTTCACATGCTTGCAATTGTATTTTCTGATCCCTTTTGGCTCATGGTCAGTAAGGGACTTTTGTTCTATGCTATTAGCAGGTTCATGCCATTCCTTCGGTTGCCACGATAAGTTCCTGTGAATTCTGCCATGTCCTGTGAATTCTGCTAAGTCTGTGAACCTGTTATTATTTGCAATCTTGCCATGTCCTTTTGAGTATGTTCTAGTGATTTCTAGAGATAGATCAGTGTTCATGTTTTGTAATGCTTTACCTGTACATCATGTCCATGCCTTTTGCTTTCATTTTAAGGTGCTGTAGCATATTGTTTTGATGCTTGCTAATTGTCTAGATGCTGTTTTGGATAGCTTGTCCTTTAAACTTATATGGTGTGTATGTGTTGAACCGTTGCTCCGTTTTGGGTGTCCTCTATATGAAATTTGCTTAGTTTTTCATGTAGTTTCGTGTTACCTTGTTGCATCCATGTTTTGAGTGTGTTTGTTTGATGTTTGAATGCATTTTGCATCAATGCCATGTTTAACTTATTTAGCTCATATCTTCTAGGCCGTAGCTCCGAATCTAATGAACTTTATATGTAACTTGACTAGAATTTTGTGTAGATCATCGTGGTGAATCTTAACTTGCTGTTTAAACAACTTGAACATAAGGTTTATTCATATCTGAACCAATTTCGAAATTTGCATATGGGGACTTACCGGATTTGTTAAATGTTGTTTCCTGCCTCATTTAAACTTGCTTTGATGTGTTGTTCTTGTATGCATCATCTCTTGCCATGAGTAGCTTCATGTAGCCTTGTCATGCATCATACTTGGTTGAGCATCATGCCTTGTTCATGTGTGGTGTGTTTACCGTGTTGTGTGCTTCTTCTCGATAGTTCCCGTTTCGTTGCGATCGTGAGGATTCGTTCGTCTATGCTTGGTTCGTCTTCGTGGCTTCATCTTCTTCATGGACTCGTTCTTCTTCCTTGTGGGATTTCAGGCAAGATGACCGTCACCTTGGATCTCATTACTATCATTGCTATGCTAGTTGCTTCGTTCTATCGCTTTGCCGCGTTACCTACCACTTGCTTATCAAGCCTCCCCAATTGCCATGAAACTCTAACCTTTGTCACCCTTCATAGCAAACCGTTGTTTGGCTATGTTACCGCTTTTGCTCAGCCCCTCTTATAGCGTTGCTAGTTGCAGGTGAAGATGAAGATTGCACCATGTTGGATTATGTTTATGTTGGGAATATCACAATATCTCTTATATTATTAATGCATCTATATACTTGGTAAAGGGTGGAAGGCTCGGCCTTATGTCTGGCGTTTTGTTCCACTCTTGCCGCCCTAGTTTCCGTCATATCGGTATTATGTTCCCGGATTTTGCGTCCCTAACGCGGTTGGGTGATTTATGGGACCCCCTTGACAGTTCGCTTTGAATAAAACTCCTCCAGCAAGGCCCAACATTGGTTTTACCATTTGCCTACCACCTATACCTTTCCCTTGGGAGTAATTAACCCAAGGGTCATCTTTATTTTAGCCCCCCCGGGCCAATGCTTCTCTAAGTGTTGGTCCGAACTAGAGCCACTTGCAGCGCCCCCTCGGGGAAACATGAGGTTTGGTTTTAGTTGTACGTAGTGCTCATCCAGTCGTGGCCTGAGACGAGATACGCGCGGCTACTATCAGGGTGTCGGCACACCGGGAGGTCTTGCTGGACTTGTTTTACCATTGCCGAAATGTCTTGTAAACGGGATTGCAAGGCTGATCGGGTCTTCCCGGGAGAAGGAATATCCTTCGTTGATCGCGAGAGCTTATCATGGGCTAAGTTGGGACACCCCTGCAGGGTTTGAACTTTCGAGAGCCATGCCCGCGATTATGTGGCAGATGGGAATTTGTTAATGTCCGGTTGTAGTAAACTTGAAGTAAACTCTTCTAAAATACACCAACTGTGTGCGTAACCATGAGTGTCTCTTTTCAGGGTTGATCGAGAGGAGAACACGGTTTCTGGGTTATGTTTGACGTAAGTAGGAGTTCAGGATCACTTCTTGATCATTACTAGTTGACGACCGCTTGCTTTGCTTCTCTTCTCGCTCTGATTTGCGTAAGTTAGCCACCATACATGCTTAGTCGCTGCTGCAACCTCACCACTTTACCCCTCTCCTTACCCATTAAGCTTTGCTAGTCTTGATACCCATGGTAATGGGATTGCTGAGTCCTCGTCGCTCACAGATTACTACACCAACAGCTGCAGGTACAGGTTTTGCGATGATCATGACGCGAGAGCGATGTTTATTCGTGTTGGAGTTCTTCTTCTTCGTCGTCGATCTTGGGTTAGGTCCTGGTTGGTAGCCTGGGCTAGCAGGGTGGATATTGTTTGAGTTGCTGTTTATGTTTCATCCGTACTCGGATGTTGATCTTGTGTATGATGTATTGTTGTATTCATTTGACATTGTATGTCTTGGTTGTATCCCCACTATTATGTAATGTTGATGTAATAATATCCACCTTGCAAAAGCATCTTCAAGATGGGCTTCTACCCTTGGTGGGACCTTCGAGTTCCTTTAGGATAGGGTCGCATCGTGGGCGTGACATCCACGCCAAGGAAAAGTCCCATCCGGACACAGGACGAAGTCTTCAATCTTGTATCTTCATAGTCCAACAGTCCGGCCAAAGGTTATAGTCCGGCTGTCCGGATACCCCCTAATCCAGGACTCCCTCACACCCAAAGAGGATAACGACGATGACAAAGAAGATCCAGTCGAGGATAAACCTCTTGAGATATAGCCAAAGCACCGATGTCAGCGGCGCCACTCTAAATCACGCCTTAGAAAACACAGAAATACTAGCATAGGAGACAAAAACACTCTGGATGAAGCCGAAGACAGAGAAGACCCTGACGAGCCAGCTGCCAAACAGGACGATCGATAAGATGGATAGGTCAGCCCTGATGAACAAGCCATAAACGAAGATTCGGAGGACAGTAATTATCTCCCACTCTCCGAGGATGAGGTGAGCCTCGGTGACGAAGACTTCATCATACCCGAGGAACCTCTGGAGTAGGAGCGCTTTAAGTGTTGGCTAATCGCCACTTCAAGGAGCTTGAAAAAGAAGCAGCAACAGCTTCAAGCTGATCAAGATCTGCTCAATTATAGATGGACTAATGTCCTGTCAGCCGAGGAATACGGCCTCGAGCGCCCAACCAAAAGTTACCCGAAGCGCAAATTGCTACCTCAATTCAATGACGACGCACTTGAGCCCGTACCATCAGTGCGTAATGCAGCTGACCGACCACCACATGGTTGGGACAAAGCGGCAACTCAAGCCAAACACCAGCCCGTACTACCTCACCATAAAGGCAGAGACATAACAGCTCGGGGTTACACATACGACCTGCGGCAGGACCTAGACAATAGAGCAGGCCAGACAAGATTGATCTATGGATCGCGGGGGCGTACCTCGTCGTGCGACGACGGCTATCCAGCTGGACGTGACAAGCATAACCGCGCTCGGGCCGAATACCGCAGATGGACTCCTTCCGAGCTACGTCGCGACTTGGCCCAATATAGAGATGCCGCACACCCTCTCTGCTTCACTGATGAAGTAATGGAACACGAATTCCAAGAAGGGTTTAAACCCATGAACATCGAATCATATGATGGGACAACAGACCCCGCGGTATGGATTGAGGATTTTCTTCTCCATATTTATATGGCCCGCGGTGATGATCTTCATGCCATCAAATACCTCCCGCTAAAACTCAAGGGACCAGCACGGCACTGGTTGAACAGCCTGCCTGAAAACTCCATTGGCAGCTGGGAGGACTTGGAAGACGCCTTCCTCGACAACTTCAAAGGTACATACGTCCGACCTCCGGATGCAGATGACTTGAGTCACATAGTTCAATAGCCCGGAGAGTCAGCCAGGAAATTGTGGACTAGGTTCTTAACTAAAAAGAAGCAGATCATCGACTGTCTGGATGCTGAGGCCCTAGCGGCCTTTAAGCATAGCATCCCTGACGAATGGCTCGCCGACACCTCGGCCAGGAGAAGCCGAAGTCCATGGCAGCCCACACGGCACTCATGACCCTCTTTTGCGCGGGCGAAGATAGCTGGCTAGCCCGTAGGAATAATAATGCAAGCGAACCTGGCACCTCTGAAGCAAGAAATAGCAACGGCAAGCCCTGACAAAACAGACACAAGCGTCGAAGCAATGGCGATAATACCGATGACACGACAGTCAACGCCACATTCAATGGCTCCAAGTCCGGCCAGCAGAAGAAGCCATTTGAAAGGAAAATTCCGGGCTCATCCAGCTTGGACCGCATACTCGATCGTCCATGCCAGATACACGGCACCCCGGATAAACCGGCCAATCACAGCAATAGAAGCTGTTGGGTTTTTAAACAGGCCATCATGTTAAATGCCGAGAACAAGGAGAAGGGGTCGCAAACTGAGGACGATGACGAGAAGCCCCGTCCACCGAACACAGGGGGACAGAAGAAGTATCCCCCTCAGGTTAAAACGGTGAACATGATATACGCTACCCATATCCCCAAGAGGGAGCGCAAACGCACGCTGAGGGACGTCTATGCGATAGAGCCAGTCGCCCCAAAATTCAACCCATGGTCGTCCTGCCCGATCACCTTTGATCACAGGGACCATCCGACCAATATCTGTCATGGCGGTTAGCCGCACTGGTCCTCGACCCAATAATTGGCGGATTCCTCCTCACGCGAGTCCTCATGGACGGTGGCAGCAGCCTCAACCTGCTCTATCAGGATATAATGCGCAAAATGGGCATCAATCCATCAAGGATCAAGCCCACAAAAACTACCTTGAAAGGAGTTATACTATGTTTAGAGGCCGGTTGCACGGGCTCAATCACATTGGAGGTCGTCATCGGATCCCCGGACAACTTCTGAAGCGAAGAGTATATCTTCGATATTGTCCCCTTCCGAAGTGGCTATCACGCACTGCTTGGACAAACCGCATTCGCTCGATTCAATGTAGTGCCACACTATCCTTATCTCAAGCTCAAGATGACCGGACCACGCGGTGTCATAACAATCAATGGAAGCACGGAGCGCTCCCTCCATACCGAGGAGCACACCGCGGCCCTGGCAGTGGAAGTATGAAGCGGCCTTTTAAGGCAGAATTTCGATTCAGCGGCCAAGATCTTGGACACTGTCAAACGAGTCTGTACTACTCCGCAGCATGACAGTCCGGCTCGTCAGGAGTTAGACTAGCAATTCGACCTCTGTCTCAGCCCCTATCAAGTGGCGGCATACGTACCACGCGTACATAATTAGGCAGTCAAAATACCATGGGCAGAGACGAAGGCATAACTAGATTGTGATCCATAATACGGCTCGACCTTCCCTGGACACACATACTTTCACTTTTCATTTTATCCTTTTCAGGTTTCTTTTCCACAGGCCCCTCGCGGCGGCCTGCTCATCGGTCCTTTCGAAGGATGTATACACCAAGGCAGCAAGCAGCACAGACATGTGGGGGAATCTCTAGATGTTCTTCTCGACGATCATTCTACCTGTTTTCAGGACCCGCACGCAAGCTCCCCCTTGATCTTGGCATGTTAAATAGCCTGGTTGCTTATTGCACCATTTGTACAAATACGCTTTGACGTATTAATCAAATTATAATGAAAACAATTTGTGGCCCAACTTATGTGGCACTAGTTTACGACTTCATTTTATTTCGCTATTCTTATCGATTGCACCCGTACACCCTGGTACGCTTTAATTCACCAGGGCCTTCATTGCGTTCCATACTATGGCAAAAAAGTCCGAACACTTTTACAGTACAGTTCGGCACCATGAATTTAGCATTATATGCATTGGCTTTGAATCATGTCTTTGGTCAATAGTTGGGTTACCCGGCTCTTGTGCTTACTACCTTACGTTCCTCTTTATCGGCTAGGGTAGTAAAGGGAGAACTACTATGGTTGTGTTTCTGGTTTATCCGAGAAAGAACCTCAATAGAGAAAGCCGAAAACTGACTGTCATGATGCGGTGAGAGCTTGTCAGTTGTTCGGAGGTTAAAATCTCTTGCGATTTTTTCCCGCACTATGCGACAGATCGGCCTTCACCCGATCAGGTGTCTACAGCACCCTAGTCCGGATTAACAAATACTAAACTAGGGGCTCCGCCTACATTTTTATTGTCAAACTCCTAGGGCTAAGTGAGGGTGATGAAGTCATATAGTCCGATTGCCTGGTTCGTTGCGCTAAAAACCTCCTTCAAGGACCAAATTATTGGGTCAAGAGTGTTTAGATTCCATCCAGAACACCCTCGTACTACCTACGTGGGGGCTGAAGCTGACGACTGGCCAACTCTCAGATTTACTAATACGGACGCACAGGAGGTAAATTTTTTAAACCAAGCAACGAGCATTATATTACATATCAACTTTGCTCCATAATACAGGACGGGATAACATGAATGTATTCATTCAGAGATTATGTCTTTAGCACATTGCTCCGCTACAATGCGGGATTCCTCCAGGACATCATCAAAATACCGCTCGGGCGTGCGGTGCTCCTTGCCCGCGGGTGGTCCCGGCGTTCATCTTCGCCCACTGCACCTTGACACGGGCATAGGCCATCCGTGCACGTTTGATGTAGACCGATCGCTTGATGGCGTCAAGCCGAGGGCAGGCATTGACCAGTCGCTTGACGAGTCCAAAGTAGCTGCTTGGTATGGCTTTGGCAGGCCACAGATAGATTATCAAATCCTTCATGGCTAGTTCGGCCACCCTGTGCAGTTCGGTCAGCTGCTTCAGCTGATCACTAAAGGGCACCGGATGCTCTGGCGCAAGGTATTGCGACCAGAACAGCTTCTCCATTGAGCTACCCTCTTCGGCTCGGAAGAACTCCGCAGGATTAGCAACACTGCGCGGCCAATCCACAAACGCTCCTGAAGTACTCCAAATCCGGGTTAGTAAGACGTACCTTTACTTCACATATTTGCTTTACATAATAAAGACCGTACCCGCCGCAATTTTCCTGGCCACCTAGATCTCCTGGAGGGCACCCTGGGTTTCGGCCCAGGCATCTTGTGCGCTTTGGCGGGCCTTGGCAAGTTCGGACTCTTGATCTGCAAAATTGTGCTCCAAGGACTCACACTTCTTTACGGCGTCCTGGAGCTCCTACTAGACCTCATCAACCCTGGCCTAGTATTTTTCGCGGGCGGCTTGTTCCTTCTCCGCTTTGTTCTGGGCCTCGGCCAGCGCCTTCTTGAGGGCCTCCACCTCGGTCGCTGGTCCTACAAATATCATGGCACTATGTTCAACACAAATCGTTCATCCTTTCTGCTATACAAAAGTTCATTACATACCTTGCTTGTCCTCCAGCTGCTTTTTCACACGGCCGAGTTCTTCCTCGGCCCGCTCCAGACTCTGCTTCAGTCCTGAGACTTCGACAGCATGAGAAGTTGCAGCTAGCAGTGATGCTTGCTTATTCACATAGACATGTATGGTTAGATTCCTGCGAAAATTATTTGATCCTCTGTCTGGCTCTTTTTTCTGAACACCGGACAGAGTCTCAGGGGCTACTGTCTATACTATGACATTCTTATAAGTGCCTTGCTTACCTCAAAGTCTGTTAGAATGCCGGTACAGGCTTCGGTCAGTCCGTTCTTAACAGACTGAACCCTCTCAACCACCGTACCCGTAAGGATATAGTGTTCCTCAACAACGGAAGCACCTTGCAGCACTTCCAGAAGAGTATCTGGTGCCTCTAGTTGGACAGAGATCACCGGCGGAACAGGCGCACCTCCTTCTTTCGACGGAGGCTGCTTGCCCGAGTCCGGAGCCGTACTGGCCTCCGGAATAGTATTCGGTTTGGGGCCAAATTGTATACGACCCCCATCGCCATTCTCTAGGGGGGTTTTCTCCCCATGTGTTCGGCGGCCGAGGTCTCGCCCTCCAGCGCCACCCTGACGGCCTCCTGCATCTCTCCCTGGCCTGTGAAGGTCCTTCGGGACAGTGCCTGGGCGTCGTCTGTGGCCTTGGGAGAGGAGGCCGCTGGCAGTGACTCGTTGTCCATAGCCTTTGGATCCAGCGAACCCCCCGATGAATATCGCTCGGAGCTTTCGTGGGCCGGAATGCAGTGTGTGAATCAGCACATTAGAATCACGAGGTAAAGGAGTCGGACATATAAGTGCGTCAGTGCCTTCGAATACTTACGATTCATACAGGGGCTTATCCCTGGGGCGCCACTCTGAGCTGCTGTCAGTATCCGGCGCGGTGTCATCCGTAAGGGAGGCTCTCCCCTTCTTGGACGCTTCGGCCTCCAGATGTGTGGAGGCCGCCTTCTTCTTCCTTCCCCCCCAGGGCGAGGGTTGATTTCATCCTCCTCCTCCTCAACCTCGATGGGGGAGGGGTGAGTTTCGGCGTCTTCGGACGTCACGTCAGAAGTGCCCTTATGACGGAGGCCACCTCTGGTCCCCTTGGCCTTCTTCTTGGCCTACTTCTCTGGTGCCTCGTAGGGCGCTGGAACCAGCATCTTTGTCAGAAGTGGGATTTCTAGGTCTTCGGGCAATGGAGCGGGACACTTGATCTGCTCCACTTTCTTTGTCCAGCCCTGAAAAAGTAAAATGGGGAAACTCAGATGTTCTCTTTGAGTGTACAAGTAAAGGATACACCTTGAAAACACGAAAAACTTACCAGACTGGCGAGATGGGTCAGGTTGTACCCACGATCTTCGGTCTCCTTCGGCCATGTCTCATTGGCCTTCAAGAGCACCTTCTAAATGCCTTCGTGCGTAACACCGAAGAACTGTTGCAGGGTCTGGTGCTTGGCCGGATTGAACTCCCACAAATTGTAGGGTCCGGCTTTGGCAAGGAAGGATCTGGCGAAAAAGCATCACCTAGATCACATTGACAAGTTTGATGTTTTTGTCAATCATGCTCTTGATGCGAGTCTGTAACACCGTCAGCTCGTCCGACGAGGCCCTGTCCAGGCCCTTCTCTAGCCAGGAGGTGAGCCGCATCGAGGCCCCGCACCTAAATTCGGGAGCCGCGACCCAGGTGGCGTCGCGAGACTTTGTGATGTAGAACCACTGCTGTTGCCACCCTCTGACGGTTTCCACAAAGGCACCCTTGGGCCATATCACTACAAAAATATACACTTCCATGATGATACGTGTTCGTCACAGTAGGTCGCGTTTTCTGTCATGCATGTACATCCATGACGATTTTATGAAAGAATCAAGATAGTCATACCTGTGCTGTCGTAGAAGTGTTCCATGACATTACCAAAATTATCATCACAGAAGTGTCCACTTCCATGATGATAAATTGCGTGTCACAGAAGTGCTTTCGTTAAGGGTGACCGACACGTGGAATCCACCGTAACGGAACACCGTTAAGCTATCGGGTCGGATTTTGGATCCGATAACCCGTTAACACCCACGATCAATGCCGATTTTCCACGTGTCACTCATCCAACGGTCGGGATGGGCCTATGATATGTTGACACATGGACCGGCCCAAAAGTGGCCCACAAAGTTTAAATGGGCCGGCCCAACCGAAGGCCCATAAGATTTAGCGGACCATAATGGTTCGGCCTAGCTAAAGGCCCACAAAATTTAGCGAACCATAATGGGCCGGCCCAGCTAAAGGCTCACACGATTTTGCAGACCATAATGGGCTAACCCAGCTAAAGGCCCAACATTCTCTTTCAAATCGGCCCTTCAACGGCCTGGTCTAAACTTGTCATGAATGCGGCCCATGGTCACTTCTGGCCCGTTAATAGTTCACTAAGTAATTGGGCCAAATTACGACCCGGTGTATTTCCGGCCTGTTAAAGGTCCGGCTTCATTTGGGCCCATTATAGGCCATCAAAACATTCGGCCCATAAACGACCATGAAGGATTTGGGTCATATTCGACCATGTCTATCATTCAGCCTGTTAGAGGTCAACTATAGATTTGTCCCACTTTCGGCCTGTTAACATTTTCGGCCTGTTAACACCGGACTTTAACCGTGGGCCACATGTAGCCCAACGTCATATCGGGCCCATTAACGGCCCATATAAAAATGACGATAATCTAGCCCGACCGAAGTTTCCGCCTGTTAGAGGCCCGTGTATTAGGTCGGCGCATTTACGGCCCGTCCGAATTTCGGCCTGTCAAATATCCGCATCGTAAATGGGCCACCATTTCAGCCTGCTAAGTCCAGTGGGTTATTTGGCACAATCAGGGCCCAATCTCACTTTCGGTCTATTAAAGGCCCATGTTTTTTATTGGCTCAAGATATTTACACCTGTAAACGGCCTATTTTTACTGAGGGCCCAAATTATGTTTAGGCCTGTTAAAGGCCCACTATGGGCACAGGCCTACCAGAAAAATATGATAGCTTATGCTAATTTAAGCCCAGATATTTTTAGTGGGCTACATGCCAATTTCGGCCCATAATCGTTTTTAGCCCGATTGGAATGGGCCCGACGAATGTTGGCATGTTGGGCTCCTACGAAGCTTTCGGCCGAATACATTACTAAGATAAACCTACACTATACAAAAATAGCATCGTAATTATTGCAGCCTGTGGCAGCATCATAAATGTTGTATCACAACAAAATAAATTCCAACCTTACAACAAAAGGCCTGTTGGCATAAAGTTTACAGTCCTTCCAGATAAAAGCACCATCAGATGTATAGAAGCACAAATCATTTGACCTGAGTGCTAATGTTTCAGGCTGTAGAATCTGATGGAGCAGCGCAATCTCCACCTTTTTTCCGCCATTGCTCTTGAACAACGAAGCGAATGTCTGATAGTCTGGTTTCAAAACCATTCATATCTTGATGACATTTCTCAACCACTATTCTTGTTTCCGAAACAACGTCCATTAGGGATTGGACTTGTGTCTGGAGCACAGATATATCACTCTGTCTAGCAGGAAGATTTTGTTTAGTAGGCGATTTGGACAAGGTTACCTTCACAACCAACCCGGAATTACGTAGGAAGGTGCTTTTTGCACTATAAGTGGAGAGATACTGATGCACTGCATCAAGAGGTGACATTGTGCCTGTAGTACCCTCGTCACCTTCAGGTGGTTGTGGCTGTTCAATCATTTGTTCCATAGCTTCCTGAAAGTTTGAACTTGTAGATTAGTGTACCAGATAAGTTACTGATGAGAAAAAAACAAACAAAGTAGGTTAATTGTTTATACGTAACTTATTTTGGTGAACTACTGTAATACATTAGCATGTATTGTAGTGCCAACTACATAATAAAATCACTTTCGGAACATATGTCCATGTAGCATGCCTAATGTATTGTCTATTTCCTCACATTCGTTGACATCTAAGGATAAATAGACATGGTTTAAAGTAGGACGAACATAGTATGACATCATTCATATCATGGGCAAACAGATATAAAACAAACAGGCTATTTTATCATTGTGTGCGCATGTGAACATAATAACTAGATTACAGATCAAGACCAAAAGAATATCCTTCATCTCTTTTAAACCATGTAAGGTGAAATGATACGTTAAGACAACTGTGTATAAAAGTGAACAGAGTAACTGACATTGGCTGCTAACCAAGTAGTTAAATGAACACATCACAGTACCAATCAGTTCAAGGCAGGAGGAGTAAGGACTTACAACAGCGGCTTGAACTGGTGTGCTCATGCACTTCCTCTTGCTGGTGTGGCAATCCTTGAAGATTTGCACTCCATTCGGTTCAGGTTCTTTTTGGTCCACACGGGCTTTCCTCCGTATTTGGAACAAGTCAATATAGATATGATAATATGGCACAAAAAAGAAGGAAGTAGCAGCTATTTACAAGAGCCTCGCAGTGTGCAATATAGCTACGAGATCCTGTTGTCTGTTGGAATTTCACTTCAGAACATTTGGTTTTGTTCTTCAAACAGTTAGCCTAGAAGAAGATACACTTGTAAGGCACATACATAAATACAAGTTCAATATGTGGTCTGATCAAATACATATAGCCTACCTGATACTTTGGATCAGACATGTGTTTAACGAGGGCTGTCCAGTCTTCATCTGTAATATATTCCACTGGAGATGTTTGGGCAATTTCATTGTTAGCCTTGCCTTCAAAGTGAGATTTTCTAAGGTGGTACCGATACTGTCGCAGAGCAGACTGAAAAACATGAGTGAATGCTTGTTTAGTTGCATCATCTTTCGGATCCAACTTGAACCTCATCTGTTGAAAAAAGAATGTGAGTCTTATTAGGAGGAAGCTAGATAGTATGGGCAGAGCAAGACGATATTACTAATTGCGATGAATAACATTACTTACGGATAAATGGTCAAGGAAGGTGTTAAACCGGGTATTGTCTTTCTCATTCCTGTACTGGATCCACGTTGGGAGGATACTTGCATGACACCTAACGGCAACGGGTGCCTTTGATACTAACTTGGCTGACTCTGTAGCATCACGTGTCCTTTTTAAACCTGCCTCAAAATGGATCTCCATTCTTCCTCCTTTAGATTTGTTAATCTGTCAAGCATTATCCCTGATGTCTGTTTCCGCTCGCGCCGTGGTGCTAGTTCAACAACGAATATGGAAAGTGTTAGTGTACATCAAACTGTGAGAGTACATATAAAGGAGCATGCAACTGCAACTTGACTCGGTCAGGTACCGTCTTGGTGTTGATGCTCATGAGGTTCCTCTGATCTTGCCAAGACCTGTTGTGTCAGCAATGCTTCGAAAGTAGTGTTAGGTGTGAAGGCAGCTTGGGAACTGGCCAGTTCCGGAGCAAACGAACGAGTAACTGGTTGAGATGCTGGTACAATTGAAGCGGATGCTGCAGCTAGTGGAGCAGGTGATACTATGTTTGTAGATTTAGCCGGTGGACTTGGACCTTCTACTGCACTATTAGTACGAGTAGAATCTCGATGGCAGAACCTTTTCCGTTTCACCCGACGAGTAACATCACTCCCTACTATATTATTGTCCTTGCTCTTTTTTGACTTTGCCATGTCAAGCTGTACCCACAACACAAAAGAATAAAATCACTCTTCAGAACTCATTGATGCATGATACAGACAAGAAATACTTTGATGTAAGACAACCGTATGAGGATGGAATATGTTAGAAAAACAGGACGGCATGACATATTCACAGCTACGATGTGCAAACTAAGCAGAAGGATTTTCAAGAAAATAGAAGTAATGCAAGCTAGAGACCATATGAAAGATGCAACCAATATTACTCTGCCAAGTTAAAAGTGTCGTGTCATAAGTGGCAATTCAAAAAATTAGAAGCAGTACAACATAGAAATCAATGCAAGATGCAACCACTATCAAACTACCATGTTAAAAGCGTCCAATCATGAGTTACTAATGCGGGATACACAACAGCAGTACTTTGATGTAAGAACATGGTATGATAGATAGATGGAGTGTATTCTAGACACAGAAAGCCATGTCATATGCACATGTATAATGTATAAACTCAGCAGGTGCAATTTAATCAAAATAGAAGAAATACAGGCTAGACAACATATGCAACATGAAACCAATTATCACACTGTCAACTTAGAGCAAGCACCTGCGATGGTGGAGTACGGGAGATGAACTCATCATGTAGACTTGGGACTTCAACTTCATTAGCAGTAGCAGTGGAAAATCTAGAGAGTCTCTGTTTGCGTCAGTGCGGAGTACCACCAACATCCCCTAACTTACTCTTTTCCTTCCTATTTTCTGATATTGCCTTATGAAGTCAAAACCACAAGAAGATGAATAAAATTACCTCTGCATAACTGGTTGATGCATGATACAGACGAACACTTCTTTGATGTAAGGCAAGCGCAGGATAGGAGGATGGAATATATACAAAAAAAGACAGCGTTTCATATTCACACGTACGATAGGAGGATGGAATATGTATGAAAAAATAGTCAACGGAAGGCATTTCAACAAAATTAGAAGAAATGAAAGCTAGGCACCATATGAACATGCAACCAATATCACTCTATCGGGTCAAAAGTTTCTCGTCGTAAGTGCCATTTCAAGAAATTAGAAGCAGTACAAGGAAGAAGACAATGCAAGATGCAACCTACATCACAGTCCCAAGTTAAATGTGTCTTATGGGTAAGTGATCATTGCATGTATAAGTTGTCAGCTACGTAGATGCCATTCTACATAATCAGAAGCAATACAAATTAGACATCATACGGAAAACGCAACGACTTATAACAGTTCCAAGTAAGAGCAAGCACCTGTGATGGTGGAGTAGGGGAGATGTGCTCATCATGTACACGTATGTTCTAGAAACAGGAACATGTGTCATATTCACAAGCATTATGTGTAAAGTAAGCAGATGCAATTCAAGTTAGAAGCAATACAAGCTAGACATCATACGCAACATGCAACCACATATAATAGTGTCAAGTTAGAGCAAGCACCTGTGATGGTGGAGTAGGCGAGATGTGCTCATCATCTACACAGCTATGTTGACTGTCCAGCGTTGTGTTGTCTTGCGAATCTTGTTGGGAGGATGGCGGAGTAGAATCTGTAGAGACCCCCTGTTTGAGTTGCTCCGAAAGACCACCATCACTCACTGCCGGACTAATTTCCTTCAACTATAATGATTTTGCATTGTGAAGTCAAACCGATAAGAAAATGGAATAAAATTCGCTCTTCAGAACTCATTCATGCATGATACTGACGAACACTACTCGGATGAAAGGCAAACACATGATGCGAGGATGGAATATGTATGAAAAACAGGATGGTGTGACATATTCACACCTATGATGTGGTAACTAAGTAGAAGGCATTTCAACAAATTAGAAGCACTGCAAGCTAGACACCATATGAAAGATGCAACCAATATCACTCTGCCAAGTTCAAACTGTATGGCGTCTCAACAAATTAGAAGCAGTACATGCTAGAAATCATATGCAAGACACAACCAATATCACAGTGGCGACTTAAAGGTGCCTTATCATAAGTGACTGATGCGGGATATGCAAGAATAGTAGTATGATGTAGAAACAGGAACACATGTCATATTCACAGGCATTATGTGTAAAGTAAGCAGATGCAATTCAACAAAGTTAGAAGCAATACAAGCTAGACATCATACACAACATGCAATCACATGTAATAGTGCCAAGTTAGAGCAAGCACCTGTGATGGAGGAGTAGGGGAGATGTGCTCATCATCTACACAGCTACGTTGACTGTCTAGCCTTGCGTTGTCTTGCGAATCTTGTTGGGAGGATGGCGGAGTAGAATCTCTAGAGAAGCTCCGTTTCAGTTGCTCAGAAGGACCACCATTATCTAATGCCTTCCCAATTTCCTTCAGCTTTATTGATTTTGCATTTTGAGGTCATACCAACAAGAAAAAGGAATATCATTCGCTCTTCAGAACTCATTCATGCATGATACTGACGAACACTACTCTGATGAAAGGCAAAGTCATGATACGAGGACGGAATATGTACGAAAAAATGGACGGCTTGACATATTCACACCTATGATGTGGTAACTAAGAAGAAGGCACTTCAACAAATTTGAAACACTGCAAGACACCATATGGAAGGTGCAATCAATATCACTCTGCCAAGTTAAAATTGTCTCGTCATAGGTGGGGTTCATAAAACTAGAAGAAATACATGCTACATATCATATTCAAGACGCAAACCAATATCACACTTCCAACTTAAAGGTGTCCCATCATAAGTGACTGTTGCACGATACACAAGAAGAGTAGTTTCATGTAAGAACATTGTGTGATAGACAGATATAGTATGTACCAAAAACAGGAAAGCGTGTCATATTCACATGTGTCATGTGTAAGCTAAGCAGATGAAGTTTACACTAATTAGGAGCAATACGAGCTAGACACCATATGCAACATGCAACCAGATATCACACTGCCAGGTTAGAGCAAGCACCTTGGATGGTGGAGTAGGGGAGCAGAGACATGGACCTTGTAATGCACTATCAGTACAAGGAGAATCGGTACAGATGCTCCATTTACGTTGCTGCAGAGGACCACCATCATCGCCTTCCTTACTCTTTTCCTTCCTCTTTCTTGATTTTGCCTTGTCAAGTCAAACCCACAAGAAAAAGGAATAAAATTTGCTCTTCAGAACTTATTGATGCATGATACTGACGAACACTACTTTCATGTAAGGCAGCCGCATGATAGGAGGATGGAATATGTATGAAAAACAGGACGGCGTGACATATTGACATGTATGATGTATAAAGTGTAAACTAAGCACAAGGTGCTTGAACTTGTTAGAATCGATGCAAGCTATAAACCATGTGAAAGATGAAACCAATATCACTCTGCCAAATTAAAAGGGTGCCCTAACAAATGTATTTGACCAAATTAGAAGCAATACATGGCAACAGGCTAGAAATAATATGCAATATGCAACGAATAATGGTGACTCATCGTAAGTGATTGATGCAGGATACAGAAAAGAGGTAGTTTCATGTAAGAACAAGGTTAACACATAGATGTAGTGTGTACCAAAAATAGGAAGGCATGTCATATTCACAGGTATAGTGTGTAAACTAAGAAGATGCAATTTACCCTAATTAGAAGCATTACAAGCTAGACACCGTATGCAACATGAAACCACATATCACACTGCGAAGTTGGAGCAAGAACCTGTGATGGTGGTGTAGGGAAGTGCGGTCTTCAGGTACAGAGCAACGTTCCATATCTTCATTTAGGCTTGCTGTTTCTTGAGAATCATGTGGAGAGGATGAAATTGCATTCTTTATAAGAGTATTGCGTCTCATATTAACCCGCGCGCGTGACTATCTCATCATAAGCAATAGACGCAGGATAGACAAGAACAGTAGTTTGATGTAAGAACATGGTGTGATAGGCAGATGTAGTATGTACCAAAAACGGAAGGCGTGTCATATTCACATGTATAATGTGTAAGCTAAGGAGATGCAATTTAACAAATTAGGAGCATTGATGAGGGATACACAAGGAAAGTAGTTTGATGTAAGAACATGGTTAATAGAAAGACGTAGTATGTACCAAAAACAGGAAGGCATGTCATATTCACAGGTATAATGTGTTAACTAAGCAGATGGAATTTACCCTAATTAGAAGCATTACAAGGTAGACACCATATGCACCATGCAACCACATATCACACTGCCAAGTAAGAGCAAGCACCTGCGATGGTGGTGTGGGGGAATTGGGGTGATCAACTAGAGAGCTACGTTGACTATCTTCATTTAGCCTTGCTGTTTCTTGAGAATCATGTGGGGAGGATGACACTGCACTTTTTAAGCGAGTAGGGCGTCTCCCAGTAACCCACTCGGGTGAATGTCTCATCATAAGTGATTGACGAGGGATACAAAAGAGCATTAGTTTGATGTACGAACATGGTTAATAGAGATATGTAGTATGTATCAAAAATAGGAAGGCATGTCATTATCAAAGGTATAATGTGTAAAGTAAGCAGATGAATCTTAACCAAATTGGAAGCAATACATGGTAGACACCATATGCAACGTGCAACCACATTTGACAGCGCGAAGTTAAAGCAAGCACCCGGGATGGTTGTGTGTGGCAATTGAGATCATCAACTGCAAAGCTACGTTTACTGTCTCCAACTGCTGACACTGCACCCATTAGAGCGCTGAAGCGCTTAGTTCTTATCTTCAAATTACACTGGAGTGACTTCTGTCATTTCTTTTCTGTATTCATCAACACTGCGTCAGAGTTTGAAATACCAATGCATAAAAAACAATAGTGTGAGTATGGGTGAAGTGTGTGCACAATTAGTACAGTCTAAAGGTAGCCGATAGCAGTTCGGTGAGAAATAAATGATGGGAGACATATGATAGCTCTACAACATGCATGGCACACTAAATTACTACAGGATTCTATGAAAATAACAGTCGACTGAAAGCAAATAGGCCAGTACATTTTTTCTGCACCGTCCGATGTACAAAGAACGGGCAGATCGCCTTCATCTACCTCCAACCAGTCAGTGTTGACGATCTTCCTCGAAACGCCAGCGACCACCGGCCCAGTATTCCTCCCCTGCCTGCGCCCTCCCCTGGACCTCACCGCACCGCCGTGCTTGGCACCACCCCCCCAGCCATCCATTCAAGCCGCCGACCTCCAGATCAGGCGCAAGCAGCTCCTGCGCCCCACACCCCTATGATAGACACTGAAGCGCCGCTTCCCCGGGGAACAGGCGGACTAGTTGCTCCGCGCGCCTAAGCGGGTGTTGCTTCTTTTAATTGCGGTTCGACTGACCCTGAATTGAAATCCAGGCGGGCTACTGACCTCTAGCAAAGGTGAAATAGTAAAAGGGAGGAAACCTTGTGCATTTAGTATCACGAAGAAGATGCAGTAAGAAGTGCTCAACTAGTTTCTTTCATGGGATGAATATGGTGTGAGCGGAGACGTAAGATTTGTACGAATAAGGGAAGATGAGTACCTCTTTCTGCTGGCAGTGCTGTGTCCTCCTTCTGTTTTTCCGACGATCTTCTTGTTGTTCGCCGGAAACCAGAAGTTGTGGAGGATGGTGCAGCCTTGGACGAACCCATGGCCAAGTTGTCGAGTGTCGTTCGGTGGCCGTCTGTCAGCGGCGGGGAAGCAGATCCGAGGCGGCGAACGACGCCGTAGCAGCAACAGCTCTGGTGCGGTGGACGGTTGCGATAGTGGAGCCGCAACAGTGAGGCGCAGGACGGCATGGTCAGAGTGGTTCTGGTATGGCGCACGTTGGCGTCGGTGTCGTGGAGGTAGCTCTACCTCAGCTTCAGCTGCTAAGTCGTTGAGGGCATTGCGGTTGCGGTTGTGTTGGATGACGACGTCAGGGTACCGGCTACGGCGTGATGGAGCAGGGCGGCGCTGGATTGGCTGGGAGGGAGGAGGGAGGAGGCTGGGGTTTCGCGGCTGGTGGAGAGGGCGTTTTCGCGCCCACGGAGTATGAATGGGGAAATGGAGGGAGGCGGGGAACTAAGGGGGGACAATGTTTCGGTTTGAGACGCGCTTTATTGAAATTTGGGGAAAGTTACAAACTTTGCTCCCATCTAAAATTTCGGACATATTGCGGGTTGGGGGTAGGACAGTCATGTCAGGTGTCCCAAATGTGGGCGGGATAGATTTCGGCCGAGCGCATGGGTGTTTAGGCGCCCACGGCGTATGAATGCTTCTCGGAGGCGGTTGAGACTGGCATCTTGGTGAAGTTACAAACCTACCCCGGTTTAGACCTTTGGACATCGGGCCGATAGGCTACATGGACTAGAGTCAGGACAGTAATTTCCTACCACCAAAACATTAGTCTCGCGCGGTTTCGAGTGACCAGAGGCCTATTTGGCGCTTCATTCAATATTTGGGAGCAGAAGCATTAACGTTTTCAGTTGTCTTGAATTGAACTTTAAGGATTTGTCAAACTTCACAAATCTTTACTCTTGAAAATCCTAAAGCTACGATTATTTTGGAATGGAGGGGGTACATTTGAATATACATTGTACACGAGTATATATTAAAAAATATGCAACTTACCTCAGTTCATGCATGGTTCCAGATATAACCTCCTTGGTTGCAAAAAAAAGTTAGATATGCATATGAATATATATAGCATGTTCAAACTCACAACAAAGATTGATGCCCCTTTTACATCTGATTTACAAATGCCATTATCTCGGGTTCAAATATATGAATGCACTTCCTATGAATTCGAATCTTTGAAACCCCCTTTATGTTGAATTCGACATGTATTTTATTTCGCAGCTAGCAATTTGGAATGTATCCATGCAAGTGAAAAATGTATAAAGTGCTTCACACTAACACCATGGAGTGCACTAATTAATGTTTATATATGAATTGCAAAAGCACCCATTGCCTGTATTTCAAACCGCTCTCACTCTATGGATCGATAATATGAAATAAACACATGCACATGCTAGAATTCAATACAGTATGGGTGTCTGATAGACCGATTTTCGTCCATACGGAATTTTGCAAAATTCATGGTCTCATCCAAAAATAATAATGCCATTTATATTTTAATTTAATGTGTAGAACCGCCTTTTACACGTAGATGCACTATGCCTCGCCCTGTTCTCACAAACGTGTTATATCTCTCTCTATCTAACGCATAAGTGCACACACTTTACATGCATCGGCATTTCTCTTTCACACATGCTCACAATCTCTCTCAGGGTGTCGGGGTGTCTCACGCACATGCTCTCTCTTTGTGACTACTATGTACCACTCTTTTCACTAATCTCAGTTGGAAAACACTATTTCTCTCACATGCATATATACACATGCACGGTCTCTACTAGCCCTCTATACGCACATATATGTGCCTACGTGTCTCCCACACGCACATTATCTTTAGGCCTCTCTCACACACATTGCCCCCCCCGACACACCTCTCTCTTAGTAGTTGGCAGATATGATTTCATCATATCATTATGTAGGATATCCTTGGCTGTTAGGCTAGATGGTAATACAAGGCAAAGTTTTACCCTAGTTCGGATCGAACCCTTGCAGTTAAAGAAAGAGCCTACTCCTGGTACTGTATATTAGTGATAGGGGTGTGTACAAAGTACACGTGAATACCAAGCATTGTGCATGTGTGTATACTATCGACGAACTAGCCCCCAAGCTTGTATAACATACTAACGGCCTAGGGTTACAAATCATATATAGTCGGCTTATCACCAGTGGGGTTAGAGTCCTCCGCGACTCTAGTAGGTTCTTGTTGTACGCCGAGTCCTCCACATGGGTCTTCGTATAACACGTCTCGGTCCAACCTATATGTGGCGCAGGATGGAACCGACCCATGAGTCTTCATGTTGACCCACCACAACTAGAAATGATGTGCCCACCACACCACACACGCAATTGGCCACTAAGAAAATAAGCATATACAATAGTACAACGGTATCTAGCTCACAATACGTCTCCATATTTTGTTGATGACACCGACGGACTTGGCATTTGATGCGTGCTCCGTATTTTGTTGACGACACTTACGGTCATTGTATTTGAAGGGAAAGCACGATATGGTCACTGGACTTCAAAATAAGCTCATCACGGTCACCACATACATTTTGTCGTGCTAACCAACATGTGGTTGGATGGTTAGAGGACAGTGGTTTCTCAAGCCCACCAAGGTTAAAGTCCCGGTGCTCGCATTTATCTTGTGTTAATTTCAGTATTTTCCGGCAATGTACGTTCAGTAGGAGGAGACGTTCCACTCGACTACGAGGCACCTATGGTGACTTCGTAAAATCTCAAGATCATATATGCTGGCCCACTCTCTCGAAGGTGCTCATAGGGGTAGGGTTCGTGTGTGTGCGCTTATAGTGGTGAGTGCTTGCGCGTATATATGAGCCCTTGCATCTGTACCGTGTTAAACAAATACATGTCATGATTATACGGTCACTGGCTCACCCATACAGCTCCGTATTTTGTTGATGACACCATCAATTAACCAGTCAAACGGCGCAACTAGTGTTGCACCATCAGGGCGCGTAACCGTGGGGCCCACCTGTCAGCCCGTATATGAAAGAAAGAAATGGTAGTTTGAGTCTGTACTATGTTAATAAAATAGGAGTCCATTTTAGGGTGATCATACGGTCACTCACTCACCATACAGCTCCGTAATTTGTTGATAACACGATCAATTGACTAGTCAAACGGTCCACATTCAGCAGCGCACATTACCATAGGGCCCACCCGTCAGCGCGTATATGAAGGACAGAAATGGTAATAAACTAGTGGTCGGTGGGTATTCGAAGCCGTGAGACCTGTGGTTGGAAGTCACCGGCGGTTGGGGGGCGTTCATTGGGCGGTGGGGTGGGGATCCCCAGAGAAAAAGCTCGGCGCGGGGCGGGGGGGCTAGAGGGATTGGCCGGTGCGGCGGCGGACCGGCGATGGGGAGTGGTTTTGGGGAGGGCGGGCCGGCCGCGGGCGGCGGGGGCTGCCGGTTCGGCCGGTGGTGGCTGGCGGCTCAGGGGGGTGGAGTTTGATGATAAACTGGAGGCCCTTGATTTCATATCCAACGGCTGGAAAATCTAATGACCAGAGATGAAAAAGTCAGTCGACTGACGTGTAGCCTCACCCCACACGTACACATGCACGCACGCAAGACACGCACGCATGTAGGCGTGCAACACTGACAGGTACACATAACGTACACACGCACGCATGCTGGCATGCAGCACTGACACGTACACATGCACTCACGAACACACGCACGTACGCACCCATGCATGCAACACTGAAACGCACCCTTGCACGCACGCAACACTCGCACGCCTGCATGCACACAGCACACGACGCAAGACACACCCTCAACCTATACGTGCATGCACCCTTTGTTAAGGACAAGGATTGTTACGGGTATTAATCAATCTTATCTGTGATAAGCAGAACATTGATGTTTGCAGTGGTCTATGAATCACAACGTATCGAACGGGCTATCAACATAGTAGGCTTAACTACATGAAAAAGATGACGTCACACTCAATGAACAATCATCGGTTTATCAAATGCCCGCTTCTGACCGCCCTGGCCCACCAAAGGTTCCTCTGCTGTGCGCTGCCTGCGTTGGGTCACTGACATGCAGGCCATGCACCCAAAGAGCCCACACATCACTAGAAGAACGGCGCAGTGTCCTAGGCTAGAGTCGAGGGCGCCACTCGCGGCACGCCCGGCTGAACACGCCTCCGTGCCGCATTTAGACGCCTCCATGAAACCCGCCCATGTGGAAGCCGAGAAACCCACTCTGGACACACGTCCGTTCATGACTGGGCCGGTGTTAAATGCAATGCCGGTCCAGCTCCTCCCGTCCGTCATCTATTTAATCTCCTATTTAAATGAGGCCAAACACCGGCCAAGAATCGCATACCTCCGCCGCTCCCCATCTCCTCCACCATTTTTTCCACTCTTACAATGGCTTACGAAGAGTAGTTATTCCGCATCCAGGCCGGCTGGGTAGCCCGCCGGATACGAGCTATGCAGCTCGATGATCCACCTCCATCGCCCGACGGAGCCAGTTGCCGACCCAAGCTGGTGCGCGGTTCAGCAACTCGCCGCTCCAGGCCAGCTCGATGAGGAGCAGCGCACGGGCGTCGTGGCTGCCGTCCACGCCGCCGCCTCGTACCGCGTCTCCCATTTTTGTGGCCGAGGCTCCCATGCCGGTGGCCGCGCCATGCAAGCAGCGACAAAAGCCAGGTGCGCGGAGAGCGACGAGTCGGTGGCCAGCGCCTTCGCGTCCGCCTCCATCATCGAGGAGAAGTAGAACACGGGAGGCCGTCGCCGATTGGGTCCCATGAAGACCACCGCGGAGGCGACGCCGGCGTACACAACAGGTGTCTTGCTGGATCCTTTTGTTGCGAGAACCTTCGTCGACCCCGCATGGGCTCCACGGAAGAGGGGAATGTTAGGATGAACTCGAGTCCGGTGCCGGCCTTGGCGAAGTAGTGGCCGATGATGAACTCGAACCGATGCCGGCCACCATCATCTTCGGCACCAGCCAATGATATCAGTTGGGCAGTGGGGAAGCGAGCCGTCCCTTACGCTGAAGCATATACCTCTGGGGCTCCCGGCAGTCCGGTGATCGTGCTGCCGGACACGAGGAACACAAATCGATCGGCGGGCGACCATTTAGGCCAGGTATTATATACCTGTGCTGTCCAGAACTAGCCCCGTGTAGTTCATTTGAATGTAATAAAATCCGTCATGTTTGTGTGAAAATCCGGTATTTTATATGATTTCCGTCGTTGTTTATATGAAATATCAGTTTGTCTACGTGTTTGCGTGAATTTCGTCCGGTTAGTTGAGTTGATATCATAATGTGTGCGGCTACGGTTGGATGGCGTAATTTGCGGGTCGCCGGTCGGTCTGCGGGCGGCTCGTGCGGCATTGTGGGACAAAAAAACACAGCTCGTGCGAGCTCGTCTCCAACGTGCGCGCTGGAGGATGCATGACAGCATGAGCACCCGAGCCATTCCTCGTTCATCGGTGGCAAAGGCAGCGGTGTACAAAAGGGTCGCCAATATTTTGGCTACCCCAGGCAAGATCCAAACAGTCCCTCCCAACAGATTCAAATCCCTCGTTCGCCATGGAATTTTGCCATGTGTTGTTTTCATGGACTAGCAAGATGCCCGTGCATTGCACGGAACATCAAGATGCATTTTTTTACAAACTCCCGCATGCATGCAAGGGATAATTAATGTCCTCATTTGCTAGTACTACGAGGCAAACACCATTAATATTGCATCGATTAGTGTTAGTGGCCTAGTATATCTGCAAATTGTAATTTTGATAGTGGCCCCTTGTATATAAAAATGGAGGGAGAAAGATGAGAGATAAGGTGAGGAGGAGTGGGGCATGGTGGTGACTGGTGGTCGGACTGGGCGGAGGCATGGGGATGGACGGCGCATTATGTCTAGGTTTGTATCTGTCTCACACACACCCACATAGGTGGGGGACGTGCACGAAGAGAAGAGGTGCATGCACGGTGCACGTACTCCCATCTCTTTCTCAATGACACCTGCGCAGGTACATGATGGAGCTCATTTATGTACGAAAAGGCAACCCACGTGGTAATTTGACACGTGTACTGGTTCTCCACTTGGTGGAGGGAGGATCGCCTACCACTAGTGAACAAAAAAATTGCAACTTCATGCGTTATGTTAAATAAAAAAAAGAGGCAAACCATGTGGGGCCTACCATAGAGGCAAGGCTCTATACACTAGAGTACTTTTGATGTGTCCCGTCAACTCGCAGAATGAGGAGAAGCTTGCTTAGTACGCCGTCTCCCCCGCCCACGGGCGCGGTGGCTCGCAGGATGAGGTGAAGCTTGCTTACGATTAGTAGTAGTAGTACTCCTACTACTGTACGCCTTGCGCCCACTCCCTCGCCCACATGCGCGGTGGCTCGCAGCACAAGGAGAAAATTTTACTACTCCCTATGTTTACTCCTCGTCCCTAGTATGTACCTTGGTTAGTACTCCCTCCATTTACTTATACAAGGCCACTATAAAAAATACATTTTGCATCTATACAAGGCCACAAATAGTAATCGAGACAAAAGTTACTACTCCCTCCTTTCCAGTTTATGGCTCAATTTCAAAATCTCTCCAACCAAGGTAGACGGTGAGTGGTCGAATTAATTTCGTAGTTTGCACAGTACGCTCGTTTTTCTCAAGAAGTTATGTTTATCGAGGCATTAATTAGAACGAATGCATGAATGACCACTAAATTTCCATGAACTTGTACATGCATTGGTTAGTTTCCTCTTGACACTGCTTGCGTCGGGTGATCTAACGCACCTCGAAATCCAACATGTAATGGTACTACTACTAGTATAGTAGAATTGAGACTTATCAAACGGAAAAACGAATTTTTTTTAGATGAGCCCTATAAACCCTAGTGGGTATGTACTCTCCAAAAACAGATTTTTCCAAAACTAAGTCGCTCCCTTTCATGAATTCTGTAGTATACTCCTCCGTCGATGCTCCCTTTCATGAATTATGTACTTCATGTCACCGACATGTGGGACATATAGCAACCGGGTCGACGTGTCAAGCACCAAATAATAGTGCAGAACAGCGGGGGGGGGGGGGGGGACGCACCCCACTCGTACCGGCCCAGTAGTAGTAATGAGCAATGAGACATCAAATCACAATGCCGCACCTTCCCAGACGGACGAAGCAACCATTATTTCGCACTTTGGTTCGCCATCATCTCAAACCACGTACTAGTATTGCTTCTGCCTCAAGAGGGACACGCGCATCGCCTTGGTACATCATGACACGTGGGACCACATGACAGGCCATGCTCCCCCGCCGATCGCTTGGTAAAATCACCTCATTTTTACTATACTTCCTCCGTATCGGTTTACTACATGGCATGCACGTCGTTCTAGGTTGAGAATTTAACTGGCTATATATATATGTGATGAATAGTACTCTAGCCTTTTAAAAAATGTATACTTCTGTACAGTAGTACTATCGATGGATTGCGCCATTGAGCAAAAATTGAAATTTTAAAAAAAGGTGGTACATATAGAGAGCGCTCGTCGCCAAATTATGCATATAGTACTATTAAAAAAGCTAGTACGTGCTTAATTGGGGTTCTAAATTCTATTAAAGAAATACTTGTAGTATGTACATACTGAAGAGTTAAAGTAACGAGAAGAAACATTACATAGTTCTGCTGGGGGCTCAGCACAACACACCCCTCAAATTAAACTAAGCACACCTGAAATTAAACTATGCAACGAATCCGGTAGACACTGCATTAGAAGTTTAGAACCACCATGAGCAACGACACCGCCACCTTACTCGGAGTCCTCGTCCACGTCCTCGACTTCGTCCTTGTCCCTCTTCCTCTTGGCAGATACTTCTTTGCTTGAACCGCCAACTTGGCTGTTGCTCTACATCCAACCCTTGTAGATATTGAAACAAAGGTAGCCATCCATTGCAGCGTAGCGGATGTCGTCTATACCTAGTACATTCTGCTGCCATGCATGACGATGAAACATGTAATGAGGTTTCTCCAGTTTACGGTACGAAGGATGAACCATGGCTCCTGCTAGGGTCAGCATTGAGGGCTGACGAGAGGGCACCAGCCGATTCTTCTGGAGGTCGAAGGGGTTGCTTACAACGAGGCCTATCCAACCCAGGACTTCTTTGTCGTTCTTAAAGCCTACAGTAATGAATTTCACTATTTTGTCCTCGAGGAAGTTCTTAAAATACTGGCACTCAACGTCGGCATGGCATATGTTGTAGACCAAGGAAACATTATGTACGCAAACCTGGATCACGGCGGGCTTCTTCCTCTCTTCGTCCTTTAGATCCTTCTCTCGTCCCACGACTCTGGTGTACTCAACATCTAGCCCAGTGACCCACTCATCATCTGAGGTTTTGAACATGCGTCTTAAGCAAGAAAGGCATCCTTTCACCGTCGCGTAAGAACGGGTGTAGATGACGTCGAACTCATCGCCGGTGATGGTTCTAACCTTGTACTCACCGCCGATCGGGGAGATTTGTGATGCCATGGATTTGAGAGGAGGGTTAGGATTAGTGGAACTGCCATAATGTGAATGGATGGGAAGACTAGGAGCGAACCGTCATAGTATTAAAGGACGTGCGGGGACGAGTAGGAGCGAACTGCCAGCGTGCGAACGGCAGGGTAGTGGCTTTCCATTCTCCCATGATACGGTCTTCCGAGAGCCCTTGGATCTGAGATCGAACGGTTGCATGGCGTGATTCTAGACCTACGGGTGAATATCCTATCCTGGAGGGTTATTCTGCAAATTTTTAGCAACTTAGCATGCGACCGTTTGATCTCAGATCCAAGGGCTGCCAGCAGCCCGTATCATGGTCGCGCCTACCATGACCGTCGCGTCGCTCGCGCGGTCGCGCCCTTGGAGATTTAACACGGTGCGTTAGGCTATCTGATGTTGGCATGTCATACATAGTCATCACTTAGTCACTCATACTACAACAAGGTTGGCTATAAGGTTGGCTATAAGTGTATTTTTTTACTCCTCTCTATCTCTTTCTTCGTACTCCCTCCGTCCCATAATATAAGAACGTTTTTGACACTGGTGTAGTGCCAAAAATATTCTTATATTATGGGACACAAGGAGTACTAGTATTTATTGCATTTGCCAAGGAGTGACCTCGTCCAATGAAATGGTGTTGCTAAGTTTGCTTCATTTAATTAGCTAGAGACTCAAAATGGTGTTTTCACCTAGGTACACGCGCTTAGCACCGTTTCTTCCTTAGGTCACCAAACTAGTCTCTCTCTTCTTGATTAACTTGCCACATCAGACTTTATGCCTATGTGGCAAGCTTAAGCACCTGTAGGAGCAAGTAAGTACAATAGTGCGCTTTACACGACATTTTTGCATATGTGGAGGAAGGAGAGGCAAGGAAAAAGTGGAGAAGTGGGCTCTCATGCAAGAGCCAGCCTCTACTACATGGTGGAGCATTGGGAGAGGCACCTGTATGGAGGTGGTCAGGAATCGGGAGACTCACACCGTTACATAGTGCCGCAGTTAAAATGATAATGGCAAGTCAAATCACGGGGCCCCACCTCTCCAGCAGTAACTCGTTGTCAAATCACACAGCCCTACGTTTGCAGCAGCCTACTCCCTCGTCTTCTCGCGTCTCTGTCGAACTAACTAGGCGGAACTGCCCCGCCTACCACGCAGGAAAAGCTCCGCCCTCGACTTTTAAATACAACTACTCCCTCCGTCTAGGTGAGTAAGTCATCTTACAAAAACCAAATAATCCCAAAATACTAAGGCGCGGTGCATTAACTTCTACCTCGTTTCTTGTTTCTTCACATATCAACCAATAAGAACCCAATGATATACTTTTTGTGACATAGTAACTCATATGTAGTTAGTCAAATGGATGACCTAGAACTACGTTCATGCCCTATAAACCGAGATGCCTACAAATAAAAAACCGAGACGGAGATGGTAGTTCAGCACATATCTTTTTAGATCAATATAGTCGGGATTCACCAAGGACCAAAACCAAGTGGTAGGCTACTCCTGTCGTGTTGGCGTAGCAACTCAAGCAAGGTCAGTCCGCACACGAAATGGCGACACACTTAACAGGACCCCTTTGGCAGACATGTGGCTCATCCACCGTCTTGTTCCACGTGCGATGCACCAAATTACAGTTCAGTGCAGCGGTTGGAATTGGAGGCACCCCGGTCGTAGCGCCGCAGTAGTAGAAAATGAGCGATGAGGGGTCAAATCACAAAGCCCCACCTTTCTTGCATTAAGCTGGACGGACGAAGCAACCATCATTTCACTCTAGGGTGCAAGAGCATAAAGAAAAGAGAAAACAATGATGCGTGCGGCAGCTACCTAGGGCACCCTAGGGTAGGGGTCTCCACTACAGATCCTTTTTTTTGAAAGCGCCTCCACTACAAATCGGCTTCTCCCTCGTCCTCTTAAAGAAAACGGATGATGAGTGCGGCGGTGGGGTTTGTAGGAGTACTACGGCGTGCAGGGCCACGTCATAGTAAACGGTTTCGAGTCGACACCTTAAATATGTGTGGGCCGCTTGGATTTACGGGAACGAGGCAGCATTTTGGGTTCAGGTACCAGTGGAGATATGGTACGTACAAAAAATTGTGGTCGTAGGTTCGACTGAAAGGCAATGATGCATGGGCCCTGCATTTTAATATACCAGGGGCCGTGTGAAATTTTCTACTCTACTCGAAACTAGTAAGGTACACATGTATTGAACGCATGAGATTTCGAAACCAAATTATGAATAAATACACACTATAGCATGTAAAGTTTTGAGTCATATATGCATGATGTAGATGTTCGTTTAGTTCTTATAGTTCATCTCATTCAAAATCAATTAGTTTTATTAAAATCTTAAGATTTATGGGGTTGTGCATTGTAAATCATAAAGTAAAAAACAAATAATGGCAATTCATTTAGAAAAAAAATAATCAATTATGATACAGAAGATTCTAGAACAAAGGAGAAGTGCTTGTGTTTTGAGGTTTGTCCATTATGCTTAAGTTCAAACATGGAGTCTTCTAAATTCTACATGTGGCAGATCTGGTGGAATGTTGATGATATCCAATGGCCAGTAGTGCTCGAATTTGCCCATCTTTCAAAGTTATTGGCACACTATATAGTTCTTGTGCCATAGTTGCATGTTTTGGAAAAAAGCTACTAGTGGGTTGTACTATCTATTTAGGAATAGAAGATGTATACATGGAAGTTGTAGGGAAAGAGATGACATGGAGCATCTCAATTCCAATGAGTAGGGATTGGAAAAGAGATGTCATTTGGTTCACATCATAGGAACTTTTCTATTGAATCTAGAGATGACATGTATCTCAATTCCTATGAGGAGGGATTAGAAAAGAGATGTAATTTGGTTCATATCATCGGAACTTTTCTATTGAATATACGCTAATGTTTATTTTCCTTTGAAATTAAGGGAGTATAGGAGTCCATTCATTTGAACCAAGTGGCTCTAAAGCTATAGAAATGATATCATGTTTATTTCCTTTGAAATGTGGAGTATATGAATCCATTCCTATGAACCAATTGGCTCTAAAGGAAAAAAATCATATCATATAGAGTTCCTATGATATTCCTCGACACTAAAGGATGGTTGAAATTGCTGCGGATGATACGATGGTCTTTCTTTGTAGACTCCTCACCCATCTTTATAGTTACCTCTCGAAGATGAATGAACTGATATATACAGGGTATTCTACATGTGCAATTTGGTACACGAAAACTCGGTAAAAGTTTGCGAGGTTAGAATTTTCAATAAAGCTATATGCACTGCATTTCGGAACGGAGGGAGCATACGACAGTTGCTAACACTCGCGTGGAAGATTTGTGTGTAGGAGGAGTGGCTATTCTGTTAAATGATATGGCGAAACTGACACTATCGGATGCCGATCTAACGGTTCTTACGGCGTTCGTCAGGAAAAGGCTTGTGGCGAACGTTTGTCGGATAATGATTTACGGACACATGCATTGCATTGATACGTGCCCCCCTCTCTCTCACGCACACGCACCCTCATGAGTCACGACTATCCCGAGTCCTCTCGTAGACTCGCACGTCGCACCCACCGTCTATCTGTAGGTAGACGTCACGCACATATGTGCTCTTCACACCCTACCCTCAGAACTTCTAAAAAACAAAAGACGGCGCGCACATTTTATTTTAGCTCACACGTCCCACACTTATAATATTACTCTTGCGGCGAACGTTCTTTGGGCATAGTATATTGTACTCTCACGAAGAGAAGCGGTGCATGCACGCACTAGTTCTCTCACACCCACTCGCAGGTACATATAGGAGCGCATTTTTCTGAAGCTGGTACAACAAAATCACTCCACTATATATAAAAGCAGGAGCCTTAGCGCTTGCTTTACTAGGGTTCCTCTCGTTCACTCTCTCATGCTCTCCAGATCTAAGCAAGACATAGGTGGCCACACTCTCTCTCTCTCTCAGCTGGTCACAAATCCGGCCGGACAACCTCGACCGGGGCAGGGGTGTAGGTGCATCATTCACGCTGTCGTCGGCGGCGAGGGAGGAGACCAATGGCTGCCCGCGCGTCCCGATCGGAGGCCGTGCCGTTCTCTCCGAGAGAGCGCCGGCTCGGGAGGGCCTCCGACCCCTTCTTCCTCCCTGCGGTATTATGGCCAAGATGCGCCCTCCCGACGCCCTCTTTGCCACATGCCGACGACCCTCAGGTATATATTCCTTCGAAACCTGCCTTGCTCTACTACCCCAGCTCTTCCCCCTTCGTGTGGATCCTTTTCTACTTCCGTCCGCTGTTCCAAAGCCACCTAGACTACTACTATTATTAGAAGTAAAGCTAGTTCATACAGTCGACTCAAAGTGTTGGTTCGAACAGGGAAGAAAGTGTGAAAGCTGTAGCATGAATCTAGGACTTGGTTCTAAGAGGAAACGGGGGAAAGTAGTAATATTTGTCACTGTTTAAATAACCGTATTTCGTATTTGCGCAAACAAGGATGTTTGTATCCATATCGTTTCGGGATATCTGTCTCCGTATCGTTTCTATCCGCACAATCAAAAGCACACACCTCAGTTTTAGTACAACTGTGCAAAATGAGATGGCTATCCCTCATTGCCGTCGTCTAACCTCCCGTCTTCAAGGTATCCCTACATTGATAGTAACTAAGGTAGAATGACCAACGCAATCTAAAAGAAGATGATTCGTACGTTTTACTTCCTGATTGCAGTGCAGGGATGAGCGAAAACAACTGCATCCTAGTCAAGAAGGCACTTTCTACCAGTTCATCCATGGACCGAGGACTAGCTGGCACAGCTGGCGGTTTTTTGGACAGGTGCGCGGACAAGAGGCACTGTGGTCTTCTTATTTCTGCAAATAACGGTGCTTAAATTTAGTGGAATTCACAAGCATTTTAGCTGGTCAGTACACTGGATGGTTCAGTTCAGCATTCCAGCTGAGACCACAATTAAAATTGGTTATTCTGGAATGAGAGAACCTAACCCTGGATGGTGGCAACAAGAAAAAACCAGAGTGAACTCCAGGAAATTTAAGCCTGTTGGGAGGCCCTTTGCTCAGAGAAGCCTTGCTTGTTTTTTCCTGATTTGTAAACCTTCTCACAACTTTGTCTTTTGCTGTGAACTAGTATATGTTTGTTATGTTCTATGAATCATTGAGATGTATAAAATTGCTTAACTTATGCTTTTCAAGTTTTTTATGAAGACGAGTTTAATGTGAGTGTTCCAGATGGGCGCTGGACTAGCGTGTGAACGTTTGGAATTTATTACATTGTGGCCTCAATTAACTGCATGAACCACTATAACAAGATACATAGTTGCTTATATGTCAGACAGCAGATTGTTGATTATTAGCTGGTCGATAGCCTAGTGTTGAAGCGCGCTGAGCCAATGTGCCGTGTTTTGCACAACTGCTTACAAGTGGGGTAGCACCAACAGTGTTTGCAAGTACTTATGTATACATTGGCGCACGGTTCTCGAACGAGTGCTCCATTTCATCAAAACACACACTGCTCGTATGATAAACCGTGACAACTTATGTCTTACCATGCCATATTCATGAAAAAACTAGTGAGGACGCATCTGTTTCGACAACAATTATGATGGTTCTCACATGATTCACGGGCACACAAAAGTAGCAGCAGTTCCCATAGACGAATTCAAACAGAGTACTAGCCCCAGAGGGGTCGATAACAGGCAAGGTTCGGATAATTAGACACAATCCAAACTACTATTAAACACTAGTTGGGGCAACTATTTCATGCCTCGATCTAATTTGGGCTAGACACAAGATGTACCTTTCCATGAACATCATCGAGGACGTCCCGCGGCAGCTCAATCCTGTGAACCTTCATGAAGACAACCTTGTGGCCTTGCCACTGATAAACTTGTTTGTGGAGGAATGCCACGTCATCTTTCTACGTAAGCTTGATAAGAACAGTATGCCTCACAAACGAAGGAGTAGCATTGAACTTCTTGTGCTTCAGTACACCCTGGACAACACGCCTGACAACAGTGAGGCTAGAATACAACTCTTCATTGGTATAACCGCAAATGGCTTCCAGGATCCAATAGCCTAAGAACTCTGTTTTCCCAGTGTGTATATTCAGGTCGTCCGCCTCATAGCAAGTGACATGTACAACCACACAATCCTTGTCTGCATCAGGGCTCTAATTGAAACAGAAACAAATTCTGAATTGCTTTTCATTATAAGAAACACAAGTTATTAAAACCACCATGTATAGCATGGCATCGAAGCTAATAAAATTTTGCATTATTAATCACCCACATACTTCCTTTTCTAAAAAAAATCACCACATACTTAGATGAAAAACCACAATCGAGATCAGCAAAGAAGGAAATCACCTTGGACAGCTCAGCGGGGGGGGGGGGGGCACATCCTCGAAGGGGGAAAAGTGCTCCTGCAGTGCCACGGGGGGTCTAACCTCAAACAGGGCATTGACCATCTTAGTAGTGGCCGTGAGCGTATCTGGGGTCGGCTCGGTGGTTGCCTCCATCTTCTTGGAGCTCTCTGTCTCGTGGGGATCAGCCTCCCGTGTCTGCTCCAATATCGGATCCGCTTACCAACATCATGGATCCGCTTACCTTCCCTTCGTTGGGAGAGAAGAACAGTGGCAGATGCGAGTGTTGCATTTCTTGAAGACGGTGAGGGAGAAGGGGATTCAGCGAAGAGTGAAATGATGGTTGCTTCGTCCGTCAAACTTAGACTACGGGGAGGTGGGGTTTTGTGATACGACGGCTCGATACTGCCACGCTACGACCGGGGTGACTCTCCGCCTGCATACTGCCTTCTAATTTGGTGGATGGCATTTGGGCCCGCGCGCTGCATGGCCCGCATGTCGGTGAACAAAAGTATAACGGCATTCAGTAGAGGGAGACGTTTCAATGACCTAGGAGGAGCCAGAAGCGGTAGAGTGTCTCCACTATACTAGTAGTAATTGTTTTTCTGGGTAGCTGTATAGTGTCTCCACTCTACTAGTAGTAATTGTTTCTCTGGGCACAAGACAAAACAGCCCATCCACACTAGTAAATAGTAAAATCAATTCAAAAGCCCATATATTTACTGAATGAGAGGCGCTACCCACACCCAACACACCACCCCCCCTCCCCCCCAAAACCTGGGTGCTCTTCTTCCTCCTCGCTCCCACCCACCTCACGTCAGCTCGCTCCACTCGTACCCCCAAATTCCTCACCTCACTCCTACATAAAACCCCAGCTCCCCTTCTTCCTCACTCCTACAGAAAACCCCCAGCTCCCCTTCTTCTTCGCTCGCACTACAACTAGGCTCGTCATTCGTTACTCTGCTCAAATCCATGAGCGCAACGCGACGCCCTCGAGGAAAATGGAGTCGGCTGACCCCAGCGCCAAGAAGATGAGGCTCCCGCCAGTGGCGACGCCTGTTGTAGATCTCGCACCCGGCAGCGCGGGGAGAAGCGGCAACCCCGCCCCCACGGGATCCCAGGAACCCATAGAATCTCAGGTGGACCGCATCAGCGATCTCCCGGACGCCATCCTTGGGGAGATCATCTCGCTTCTCCCCACCAAGGATTGCTGCCGCACCTAAGTCCTCTCAATTCGGTGGCGCCCTCTATGGCGCGCCGTGCCCCTTAATCTCGACTGTCGTCAGCTATCTCTCTTCAATGATTTTGAAATCCCCAGAGCCATCATGTCCTCCCACCAGGGCTCCGTTCAAAGACTGCATCCCGTCATTCTACCTGAGCAGGCATACCATGCCCTGCACGGTGGACGCCTGGCTGAAATCCGCTGAATTCACAGAACTACAGCTGCTTGAGTTCTACTATTCCCCTGGAAATCACATACCACATACCGAGTGCCATGAACTTGTGCCCTCAGCACCGATGTCCATCTCGCGGTTTTCCTCCTCTCTCCACACCGCCACCTTTGCGATGTGCTACCTACCAGATAATCTAGTACTAAACCTTCGACTCCCATTTCTCAAGAAACTTCCACTTGTGCTGGTTCGTATATCGGAGGCCTCATTGCACAGCATCATCCACTCCAGTTGCCTTGCGCTGGAGTGCTTGGTGCTTGTTTTCACAGTTAGAATCGGTTGTCTCCAAATAAAGTCGCCTAACCTTGTAAAAATTGGAATTTCTTTTGATGGAAGGCAGCTCATCATCCAAGATGCCCCTTCACTTCAAAGGTTGATCCTTGATTCTAGTTATTCACCGTTGCAAATAACCATCCTCTCTGCGCCTAAACTGGAGACCTTGGGTGTAATCCATGATCTCTGTGCTCATTTCAATATGGTGTTTGGCTCCACAGTTCTTCATGTACTTTATATTATCATCTACACTTGTAACCATAAGCTGCATTTTAAATTTCTGCGCATAATTTATATATCATCTTGGAGTACACATTTTGTACTAATATTATGTTCTATGCTCAATGAAGAGTTTCTCCATGGATGGCCTATCAATAGTGCTGGATTCTGTCAAGATCTTATATATCCAAATGAATAGTTTTGATCTGAACAAGATTATTGGCTTGCTGCAATGCTTTCCATGTCTGGAGAAGTTCTATATAAAGGTGATAATTTCACGCACATTGGAAGCCCGCATATAGTGTACTAGAATTAATCGTTCAGTTGTTGCTCTTTTGACACTCTTCTTTTAGACCTTAACTGTTTTCAATCTTCATGTCTATTTAGGCAACAGGATGGGGTAAGAAAGTTATAACCAATCGGTGGATTCGTAAGCATCGGGATTTTCTCACTTCTCATGAGATTCGACTGAAGACAATAACGCTAGAACGATATGTACCCAACCGTGCAAACACAAGATTTGTCACATTCTTCCTGCTGAATGCGAGGTTAGTATTGTCCATCAGGCTTAAGTTTATCAACAGCATGGTTTTGACGGATGAGTATGTCAAAGAGCAAAAAAAGGAGTTTCAAGTGGGCAAAAGAGCTTCTGAACGTGCCGGGCTTCTATTTACAACATATTGTGGTCATAATCCAGTAAATTTTACGACCCAGGATGTTCATTCTATGGACCTGACCGATCCATTTGATTGTGACTGCCGAAAACAGTGCTGGAGTTAGATGTTGTTGCCCTTTTCAATCTGGGTTTTTTTGTAAACCTGATGAACAATTACCCTCGTGCTTTTGTACAGTTTGTAAGCTGGAGTTAGATGTTCCTGCCCTTTTCAACTTGGCTGTGACTGTCATATTTTCTTTGAAACAAGGAAAGTGGCTTGCCATTCGTTTAATTTAGAGTGAAATATTGTAACAAATCCCAACCAAGGGAAATAACATCACTCTCGCCGGCTGCTTGAGCTCACTGTGCATTACAAAAGCCAAGTGATTAGCCCCCACTAGCACCCTCAAACTTATTTCGAACTAGCACATCAAATGGGCTGTAAATTTTCATAGGAAAGGCTGCATGACCGTGACAGATTTGGATTCTGACATTTGGGACCCACGAGGAAATAGCCTATCCAAGGTGGTGTCGACTAGCCAGTCAACAAACAATTCTGCCTACCAGCCCTTGGATTGACATCCAACATCTGTCGTGTATCTTCTATCTCTTGTCTTCTTCTTCCTCCAGCCGCCCAAACAAAACCACCCCGTCGGCTTCGCCTGCCCCCGCCTCCCATGGCTGGCTGCGCCTCCGCCGGCCTACCGTAGGTACCCTCTAACGTTGGCCAGTCCCTCCCTCTATTCCCCCACACGTCCTGTTATTCTCCGGCGACGTCAGCCCCAACACGCACCCGCGCCCGAACCAGTCAACCCTCGTACTCCCCTCCGCCTGCGACTGGACTGGCGCATCTTCAACGGCTCATGTTCGTTCCGTCGGAGGCCTCGCCGTCGTCCTCCGCCTTGCGGCCTTGGTTCGCTCGGCGTGCGCGGTGCGCCGCCCTTTTGCGTTGTCAATGTCGTCAACAACTGAGAGGAACAAGGAGATGATTTTACGTGGAGAAGATGACAGTAGGGACCCACCAGCATCATGGAAGTACGCAAGCAAGTGCCTCTATAGTACAAGCCCAAAAATATGGTTCCTCCTAATGGTTGGACATCTGGGGCTCACGCCATTTTCATCTTAGTCAATAAACGAGAGAATTACACTACGAGCGGCTGACACCAGGGACCCAGCAAGTCACGCAGTTTTTTTTTGAGGAACAAGCAGTTGTTATTTGTACTAGTTTTAGCGACGGATCAGGGTAACAACGGGGCTGTGCGGGGGCTGTGGCCCGTCTAGCCATAGTTTTATTTATGTTTACCACATCATGATCCCAGTTGTGTTTTTTTCTTGCTGAAAATGGCTAGCCCATTTCTATTTTTTAAAGAAATACCCAAACAAGGCCTACTTGCTTTATCGGCCCGGCTGGGCGGCAAATCTTTCAAGACGAGGAGAGTTTCATTCGGTTTGCCCAGAAGTGGGCTGTACATTTTTAAAACACATCAAACCGGGAATTAGTTTCAATTTTTTTCATTACATGATCTGAAATTCCATTGATTTTTATGCATGGACAATTATTTGGATTTTATATTTATATAAATTATTTTTCAAAATGGTTTGAATGTGAATCGATATTTCCGGATTAAAAACAGTTGACCACACCGAAATATGCAAAATTTCGTATACTTTTTAACCATGGCCACAATATGGGGTGTAATGCTAACAAAAAGAAGATGGGCTCCAAAAAAAATTCTTAAGAATTAGCAAATGGGCTGTACATTATTAGAAATAATGGAAGATGTGCTGTATGCTGTTTTCCATAGATCTGATGCTGACTTGTGCGCCTACTATAGGTTGACAGGTATGCTTTCATAAAAAAAAGGTTGACGCACACACAATGCCCTATCAACTTAGTCAACACACGAGAGTAGTGACTATTGGATGTCCATCCAACGGCTGTCATGCTTGTTCAATCTCTACTCTTCATGCTCCAGCCGCTCAAACAAGTGCCAGCAGGACTGCCTACTCCCTCCTCCCGCGGCCGGCTATGCCGTCGCGCAGGCCTCACAGCCCCACCGTACTCCCATCGCTGGCCTAGCCATCCCTCTACTCACCCACACATGATGTTATTCTCCGGCGACGGCAGACGAACCACTAAACCCTCGTACTCCTCCGCGTGGGAAACAACTGTCGAGTATTCCCTGGCTCCGTGTCGTTCCCTTCCTAGGCCTCGCCGTCGTCCACCGACCTGGTGCTCTCGGCGCGGCCTGGTCAACGTGGTCAATGAACGACATCCATCGGAAGTGGATTGTACGTGGAGAGGCTGACAGCTGGGTCCACGGCCGCACGCAAGGAAACGCCTCCTTATTACGCGCAAAATAATGATTCCTCCACCTGACAGCTAGGACCCACAGGAAGGGCCTCTGTATTTTGCAAAAAAACGTTCCCCCTGCTGAGAGGTCGGACCCACCAGCTGTATCTTCGCATGCAAGGAAGTGCCTCCTTATTACGCCCAAAAAAATGAATACCCCCTGCTAGCTGGGACCCACCATATTGTTGGGCTGACTTGTGGGCCTACTAAGTTGACGGGGACGGAGGGCTTTGTCAACTTAGTGAATACTCCAGTGACCGTATGATGTCCATCCAACGTCCATAGTGCTTCTTCAACATCTGGTCTTCTTGCTCCAGCTGCCCAAAGCAGCGCCGGTCGCGCCGCTTGCTCCTGCCTCCCGTGGCTGGCTGTGCTACCGCGGATGCCTCACCGCCCCCATACTACTCCCACCACTGGCCAGGCCATCCCTCCACTCACCCTCACCGCCCACTGCAGCCGAACCAGTGAACGCTCGTACTCCTCTCCCCATTGGCATCCACTACCGCGTCTTGCCCGGCTCCGCGTTGTCCCCTTCCTAGGCCTCACTGTCGTCCACTGCCGTGGTGCTCTCGGCGCGGCGTGGTCAATGTGTTCAACGACTGACTTCCATTGGAAGAGTACTGTACGTGGAGAGGCTAACAGCTGCGTCCACGGCAGCCGCAAGGAAGTGCCCCCTTTATTACGCGGAAAATAATTATTCCTCCACCTGACAGCGGGGACCCACTGGACGGGCCACCAGTATTTTGCAAAAAAAAATCGTTTGCCCCTGACTGTTGGGACCCACTGGACGGGCCACCATATTTCGCGAAAGAAACGTTCCCCCTGCTGTCAGCTCGGACCCACCGGAAGTGCCTCCTTATTACGCACAAAAAAATGAATACTCCCCCGGCTAGCTGGGACCCACCTTGGTGGGAGGCTGACTTGTGGGCCTACTAAGTTGACGGGGACGAAGTGCGTTGTCAACTTAGTCAAGATGAACGATTCTAGCTCCAATGACCATACGATGTCCATCCAACGGTCGTAGTGCTTCTTGAACCTCTGGTCTTCTTGCTCCAGCCGCCCAAAGCAGCGCCGGTCGTGCCGCATGCTCCTGCCTCCCGTGGCCGGTTGTGCTGCCGCAGAGGCCTCACTGCCCCCTACTATTCCCACTGTTGGCCAGGCCCTGCGGCAATGATAGCCTCACACCGCAGCCGAAGCAGTGAACCCCCGTACTCCTATCCGCGCGGGCTTCCACTATCGCGTCTTCCCCGGCTCCACGTCGTCCCCTTCCTAGGCCTCGCCGTCGTCCAATGCCGTGGTGCTCTCCCCGCGGAGTGGTCAACGTGGTCAAGGAACGACTTCCATCGGAAGAGTACTGTACGTGGAGAGGCTGACAGCTGGGTCCATGGCCACAGCCTAGTTTTTTTGTGATTTTCCAAGTAAGTCGCTTTGTCAGATCTGTTGGGCTGCAAATCTTTCAAGACAAGGAGAGCTTTCATTCGGCTGGCCGAGAAAATGGCACATCAGTAATGAGAAATAGACTGTACATTTTTAAAACACATCAAACCGGCAATTAGTTTCGAATATCTTTTTTTCATTTCAAGATTTTAAATTACAATAATTTTTATGTGTGGAGAATTTGTTGGATTTTATATTTATATACATTTATTTTTAAAATCAGTTTGAATGTGAGTCGAAATTTCGGGATTAAAAACAGTTCGGACCGCACCGAAATATGCAAAATTTTGTATAATTTTTTAACCATGGCCACAATATGGGCTGTAATGCTAACAAAAAGAATATGGGCTCCAAAAAACCATAAGAATTAGCAAATGGGCTGTAAATTATTAGAAATAATGGCAGATGGGTTATATGCTGTTTTCCACAGATTTGAGGCTTTCCTAAGAAAAAGGTTGACGCACAAGCAGTGACTGTTGGATGTCCATCCAACGGCCGTCGTGCTTCTTCAATCTCTGCTCTTCCTGCTCCAGCCGCTCAAACAAGCGCCGGCGGGACTGCCTGCTTCCTCCTCCCTACGACCAGCTGTGCTGCGCGCAGGCCTCACCGCCCCACTGTACTCCCATCACTGGCCTAGCCATCCCTCTACTCACCCACACCTGCTGTTATTCTCCGGCGACGGCAGACGAACAGTAAAGCCTCGTACAGTCGTACTCCCCTCCGTGTGGGAAACAACTGCCGAGTCTTCCCTGCCTCCGTGTCGTCCCCTTCCTAGGCCTCGCTGTCGTCCACCGCCGTGGTGCTCTCGGCGCGGTGTGGTCAATGTGGTCAACAACCGACTTCCATTGGAAGTGTACTATGCATGGAGACGCTGACAGCTGGGTCTACAGCCGCAGCAAGGAAGTGCCTCCTTATTACACACAAAATAATTATTCCTCCACCTGACAGCGGGGACCCACCAGACGGGCCACCGTATTTTGCAAAAAAAACGTTTCCCCCCTGACTCCCGGGACCCACCAGCTACACCTGCGCACGCAAGGAAGTGCGTCCGGGCAAAAATAAAACGATTCACCCCCCTGACTGCTGGGACCCAAAAGCTGCATCTTCACACGCAAGGAAGTGCGTCCGGAACAAAAAAACAAAACGATTTGCCCCCCTGACTGCTGGGACCCACCAGCTACATCTTCGCAGGCAAGGAAGTGCCTGACAGTCGGGACCCACCTGGTCGAAGCGTACGTAGCGTTGTCACTCTGGTCGCAAACGTGTACGTACATACTGGTCGATGTAGAGGCGCGCACGTGTCGTAGTAGAGGCGCACACGTGTCATAGTAGAGGCGTGCACGTAGCATGTACACATACGTATAGCGGCGAGGGTGCAAGAAAGAAAATACGGCCACGTACGTACATACGGGCAGGGTTTCGAACGCCTACTCGCGCATACGTACATGGCTGGGTCGGAACGGAGAAACAGCATCGTCGTCGTGTTCATGGGGAGCCAAACGGCTGGGTCGGAACGGAATGCGTGGTCGTGTTCATCGGGAGGGCTTGGACGGAACATGCGATGGAAACGAGGCCTGGCGTACCGCACAACGGAGGAAACGGCCTTGTGTTTGACCGGCCACATTCGAAACGGGATCCTGTTAATCGGGAGGGCCTGGCATACCGCAAAACGGAGGAAACGGACCTCCTACGGTCGAAACGGGGGTCCTGTTGATCGTGAGGGTTGTGGCGTACCGCAAAACGGATGGAACGGACCTCCTACGGTCGAAATGGGGGTCCTGTTGATCGGGAGGGGTGTGGCGTACCGCAAAACGGACGAAACGGACCTCGTATGGTCGAAACGGCGGTCATGTTCATCGGGAGGGGTGTGGCGTACCGCAAAACGGGACTCCACGGGATACTGTTCATCTCCACCGTCGACCTCCTCCAGCCTCCACGGGCTACCGTCGACCTCCTCCAGCGTCCACGGGCTCCTGTTCATCCAGCCTCCACCGCACGCAGCTCCACCGGCTCCTGTTCAACCACCCCTCCACGGGCACCCCTCCATCGTCTACTATTCATCCAGCCCTCCACACCATGGGGTCATGTTCAACCACCCCTCCACGGCCACCCCTCCATCATCTACTATTCATCCAGCCCTCCACACCATGTGGTCCTGTTCAACCACCCCTCCACGGCCACCCCTCCATCATCTACTGTTCATCCAGCCCTCCACACCACGGGGTCCTGTTCATCCAGAGGCAACGCCACCGCTCACTGTTCATCCAACCCCCCTGCAACGCTCACTGTTCATCCCAGAGGCAGCATCGATCGGCTTCAGTTAGCAGCAGTAGCTAAGGAACCGCTCGATCGGGTTCAGTTAACAGCCATCGATCGATCGCTCGGGTTCAGTTAACAGCCATCGATCGATCGCTCGGGTTCAGTAACGCGTAGCCTGGAGTGCAATCGCTCAGGTTTAGTCAGAGCCCAACGCCTCGCTCGGGTTCAGTTAGAGCCAACACCTCGCACACAAGAGCGTACGTGTATGAGAGAAACGCGCATCGCTCGGCCCCCGACCTCCCACCGTAACCGGCAACTCCCCAAAATTTTCCTCCCCCTTGCTTCTACCACGGGTTCTTCCATCATGCACGGCCCAAAGAATGTCATGCAGCTGCGTCTCTGGCCTGCCTAGGACGAAAAGCCCATTTTCTGACATGATTTTTTGTCATAGAAGTAGGAGCCCACCACATCTATGATGATACCGGGTTTTGTCACAATTATCATCATAGAAGTGTCATATGTATGACAGAATTTTTTTTCGTTCGGCCGAAAATGTCACGGATGTGTCTTTTTTTTGTAGTGTATGAGGTTTGGCATCTTGCTCACAATGGTGCCTCCACACTTTGGGTGTTGGCCATCCACCACCTTCGGCTTCACATTGAAGATCTTTAACCACAGTCCGAAGTGGGGTGATATGCGGAGGAAGGCCTCGCACATGACAATAAATGCCGAGATGTTGAGGAAGGAGTTGGGGGCCAGATCGTGGAAATCCAGCCCATAGTAGAACACAAGTACACGGACGAATGGGTGGAGAGGAAATCCCAATCCATGGATGAAGTGGGGGATGAACACTACCCTCTCATGGGGCTCCAGGGTGGGGACGATCTGCCCCTTGGCCAGAAGCCGGTGGGCGACTTCCTTGGCCAGATACCCGGCATGCCAGAGTTTGGTGATGTCCTTCTCCTTGATGGAGGAAACCATCCACTTGCCCTGTGCTCTAGATCCGGACATGATCGGAGTGCTTTCTTGAGGAGGAAAGCATGAGAACTTGGGCGCTGGAGCTCAAGAATGGGTGGCCAGAGAGAGAGAGAGAAGGCGTGGGTGAAAGGGGGGAATCCTTATCTCCTTATAAGTGCAGCGAATATCAAGCTCCTCCCCACTCGCCTTAAAACTTGCCTATTCCCCAAGGGCCGTGCTGATGGCACGGTTGGATTACCCACACCCGTGTTGCTGAGAATCCCATAATAAGGGGACACGATCTCTTCTCCGACAAGGCGTGCCAGTAAAACCGCATCTGAAAACATGGAGCAGGAGGCTAAAAAATGGTTCGAACTAATGACCGGGCAAGGACGTGATGTCGCGCTACAAAAAGTTGTCAGCAGATTGGACTCGTGAAATATTATACTCTTTGTGGTTGTGTGTGGTACTTGTTTGGTAGGGACGAACATGTTTTCTGTGTTCGAAGGCTGTTTTAGAGTATTCGGCGGAGGAACCCGCCTTGCAATGCCGAAGACAATCTGTGCGCCGGACACATCGTCATTGAAGCCTGGTTCAGGGGCTACTAAGGGAGTCCTGGATTAAGGGGTCCTTGGGCGTCCGACCTGTGTAACATGGGCCGGACTAACGGGCCATGAAGATACAAGACATAATACTCTCTCCTGTGTCTGGATGGGACTCTCCTTGGCGTGGATGGCTAGCTTGGTGTTCAGATATGAAGATTCCTTTCTCTGTAACCGACTTTGTACAACCTGAAGGAAATATGCCCTAGAGGCAATAATAAAGTTATTATTTATTTCCTTATTTCATGATAAATGTTTATTATTCATGCTAGAATTGTATTAATCGGAAACATAATACATGTGTGAATACATAGACAAACAGAGTGTCACTAGTATGCCTCTACTTGACTAGCTCGTTAATCAAAGATGGTTATGTTTCCTAACCATGAACAAAGTGTTGTTATTTGATTAACGAGGTCACATCATTAGTTGAATGATCTGATTGACATGACCCATTCCATTAGCTTAGCACCCGATCGTTTAGTGTGTTGCTATTGCTTTCTTCATGACTTATACATGTTCCTATGACTATGAGATTATGCAACTCCCGTTTGCCGGAGGAACACTTTGGGTGCTACCAAACGTCACAACGTAACTGGGTGATTATAAAGGAGCATTACAGGTGTCTCCAAAGGTAGATGTTGGGTTGGCGTATTTCGAGATTAGGATTTGTCACTCCGATTGTCTGAGAGGTATCTCTGGGCCCTCTCGGTAATACACATCACATAAGCCTTGCAAGCATTACAACTAATATGTTAGTTGTGAGATGATGTATTACGGAACGAGTAAAGAGACTTGCCGGTAACGAGATTGAACTAGGTATTGGATACCGACGATCGAATCTCGGGCAAGTAACATACCGATGACAAAGGGAACAACGTATGTTGTTACGCGGTCTGACCGATAAAGATCTTCGTAGAATATGTAGGAGCCAATATGGGCATCCAGGTCCCGCTATTGGTTATTGACCGGAGACATGTCTCGGTCATGTCTACATTGTTCTCGAACCCGTAGGGTCCGCACGCTTAAGGTTACGATGACAGTTATATTATGAGTTTATGCAATTTGATGTACCGAAGGTTGTTCGGAGTACCCGGATGTGATCACGGAAGTGACGAGGAGTCTCGAAATGGTCGAGACGTAAAGATTGATATATTGGAAGCCTATGTTTGGACATCGGAAGTGTTCCGGGTGAAATCGGGATTTTACCGGGTTACCGGGAGGTTGCCGGAACCCCCCGGGAGCCATATGGGCCTTCATGGGCCTTAGTGGAAAGGAGAAAGGGGCAGCCCAAGGTGGCTGCGCCACTTACCCCTCCCCTAGTCCTATTAGGACTAGGAGAAGGTGGCCGGCCCCCCTCTCCCTCTTTCCCCCTTTTGGGGAATCCTAGTTGGAATAGGATTGGAGGGGAGTCCTACTCCCGGAAGGAGTAGGACTCCTCCTGCGCCTCCCTCCTTGGCCGGCCAGCCTCCCCCCCTCTACTCCTTTATATGCGGAGGCAGGGGACACCTCTAAACACACAAGTTGATCCACGTGATCTATTCCTTAGCCGTGTGCGGTGCCCCCTGCCACCATATACCTCGATAATACTGTAGCGGAGTTTATGCGAAGCCCTGCTGCTGCAGTACATCAAGATCATCACCACGCCGTCATGCTGACGGAACTCTTCCACGACACTTTGCTGGATCGGAGTCCGGGGATCGTCATCAAGCTGAACGTGTGCTCGAACTCGGAGGTGCCGTAGTTTCGGTGCTTGATCGGTTGGATCGTGAAGACGTACGACTACTTCCTCTACGTCGTGTCATTGCTTCCGCAGTCGGTCTGCGTTGGGTACGTAGACAACACTCTCCCCCTCGTTGCTATGCATCACATGATCTTGCGTGTGCGTAGGAAATTTTTTGAAATTACTACAAAACCCAACAGTGGCATCCGAGCCTGGTTATTTATGTTGATGTTATATGCACGAGTAGAACACAAGTGAGTTGTCGACGATACAAGTCATACTGCCTACCAGCATGTCATACTTTGGTTCGGCGGTATTGTTGGACGAGACGACCCGGACCAACATTACGCGTACGCTTACGCGAGACCGGTTCTCGCGACGTGCTTTGCACACAGGTGGCTTGCGGGCGACTGTCTCTCCAACTTTAGTTGAACCAAGTATGGCTACGCCCGGTCCTTGTGAAGGTTAAAACGGAGTCTATTTGACAAACTATCGTTGTGGTTTTGATGCGTAGGTGAGATTGGTTCTTACTTAAGCCCGTAGCAGCCACGTAAAACTTACAACAACAAAGTAGAGGACGTCTAACTTGTTTTTGCAGGGCATGTTGTGATGTGATATGGTCAAGGCATGATGCTGAATTTTATTGTATGAGATGATCATGTTTTGTAACCAAGTTATCGGCAACTGGCAGGAGCCATATGGTTGTCGCTTTATTGTATGCAATGCAATCACGATGTCATGCTTTACTTTATTACTAAACGGTAGTGATAGTCGTGGAAGCATAAGATTGGCGAGATGACAACGATGCTATGATGGAGATCAAGGTGTCGCGCCGGTGACGTTGGTGATCATGACGGTGCTTCGGAGATGGAGATCACAAGCACAAGATGATGATGGCCATATCATATCACTTATATTGATTGCATGTGATGTTTATCTTTTTATGCATCTTATCTTGCTTTGATTGACGGTAGCATTATAAGATGATCTCTCACTAAATTATCAAGAAGTGTTCTCCCTGAGTATGCACCGTTGCGAAAGTTCTTCGTGCTGAGACACCACGTGATGATCGGGTGTGATAGGTTCTACGTTCAAATACAACGGGTGCAAAACAGTTGCACACGCGGAATACTCAGGATATACTTGACGAGCCAAGCATATACAGATATGGCCTCGGAACACGGAGACCGAAAGGTCGAGCGTGAATCATATAGTAGATATGATCAACATAATGATGTTCACCAATGAAATTACTCCATCTCACGTGATGATCGGACATGGTTTAGTTGATTTGGATCACGTGATCACTTAGTGGATTAGAGGGATATCTATCTAAGTGGGAGTTCTTAAGTAATATGATTAATTGAACTTTAATTTATCATGAACTTAGTCCTGGTAGTATTAGCATATCTATGTTGTAGATCAATAGCTCGTGTTTTTGCTTTCACATGTTTATTTTGATATGTTCCTAGAGAAAATTGTGTTGAAAGATGTTAGTAGCAATGATGCGGATTGGATCCGTGATCTAAGGTTTATCCTCATTGCTGCACAGAAGAATTATGTCCTTGATGCACTGCTAGGTGACGGACCTATTGCAGGAGCAGATACAGACATTATGAACGTTTGGCTAGCTCAATATGATGACTACTTGATAGTTTAAGTGCACCATGCTTAACGGCTTAGAATCGGGACTTCAAAGACGTTTTGAACGTCATGGACCATATGAGATGTTCCAGGAGTTGAAGTTAATATTTCAAGCAAATACCTGAGTTGAGAGATATGAAATCTCCAACAAGTTCTATAGCTAAAAGATGGAGGAGAATCGCTCAACTAGTGAGCATGTGCTCAGATTGTCTGGGTACTACAATCGCTTGAATCAAGTGGGAGTTAATCTTCCAGATAAGAGAGTGATTGACAGAATTCTCTAGTCACCATCACCAAGTTAGTAGAACTTCGTGATGAACTATAATATGCAAGGGATAATGGAAACAACTCCCAAGCTCTTCGTGATGCTGAAATCAACGAAGGTAGAAATCAAGAAAAACATCAAGTGTTGATGGTTGACAAGATCACTAGTTCAAGAAAAGGGCAGAGGGAAGAAGGGGAACTTCAAGAAGAACAACAAGCAAGTTGCTGCTCAAGTGAAGAAGCCCAAGTCTGGTCCTATGCCTGAGACTAAGTGTTTCTACTGCAAAGGGACTGGTCACTGGAAGCGGAACTACCCCAAGTGATTGGCAGATAAGAAGGATGGCAAAGTGAACATAAGTATATTTGATATACATGTTATTGATGTGTACTTTACTAGTGTTTATAGCAACCCCTCAGTATTTGATACTAATTCAGTTGCTAAGATTAGTAACTCGAAACGGGAGTTGTAGAATAAACGGAGACTAGTTAAGGGTGAAGTGACGATGTGTGTTGGAAGTGGTTCCAAGATTGATATGATCATCATCGCACACTCCCTATACTTTCGGGATTAGTGTTGAACCTGAATAAGTGTTATTTGGTGTTTTGCGTTGAGCATGAATATGATTTGATCATGTTTATTGTAATACGGTTATTCATTTAAGTAAGAGAATAAATTGTTGTTCTGTTTACATGAATAAAACCTTATATGGTTACACAACCAATGAAAATAGTTCGTTGGATCTCGATCGTAATGATACACATAATCATAATATTGAAAGCAAAAGATACAAAGTTAATAATGATAGTGCAACTTATTTGTAGCACTGCCGTTTAGGTCATATTGGTGTAAAGCGCATGAAGAAACTCCATACTGATGGGAATTTGGAATCACTTGATGCTTGCGAACCATGCCTTTTGGGCAAGATGACTAAAACGCCGTTCTCCGGAACAATGAAGCAAGCAACAGATTTGTTGGAGATCATGCATACTGATGTATGTGGTCCGATGAATATTAAGGCTTGCAGCAGGTATCATTATTTTCTGACCTTCACAGATGATTTGAGCAGATATGGGGATATCTACTTGATGAAACATAAGTCTGAAACATTTGAACAGTTCAAAGAATTTCAGAGTGAAGTGGAAAATCATCGTGACAAGAAAATAAAAAGTTTCTACGATATGATCGCAAGAGGTAAAATATTTGAGTTACGAGTTTGGTCTTCAATTAAAACAATGTGGAATAGTTTCACAAACTCATGCCACATGGAACACCACAGCAAAATGGTGTGTCCGAACGTCATAAACTGTACTTTATTGGATATAGTGCGATCTATGATGTCTCTTACCAATCTACCACTATCGTTTTGGAGTTATGCATTAGAGACAGCTGAATTCACGTTAAATAGGGCACCATCTAAATCCGTTGAGACGACACCATATGAACTATGGTTTGGCAAGAAACCTAAGCTGTCGTTTCTTAAAGTTTGGGACTGCGATGCTTATGTGAAAAAGTTTCAACATGATAAGCTCGAACCCGAATCGGAGAAATATGTCTTCATAGGATACCCAAAGGAGACTGTTGGGTACACCTTCTATCACAAATCCGAAGGCAAGACTTTTGTTGCTAAATTCAGAGTTTTTCTAGAGAAGGAGTTTCTCTCGAAAGAAGTGAGTGGGAGGAAAGTAGAACTTGACGAGGTAACTGTACATGCTCCCTTACTGGAAAGTAGTACATCACAGAAAACTGTTTCAGTGACAACTACACCAGTTAGTGAGGAAGCTAATGATAATGATCATGAAACTTCAGATCAAGATACTACTGAACCTCGTAGATCAACCAGAGTAAGATCCGCACCAGAGTGGTACGGTAATCCTGTTCTGGAAGTCATGCTACTAGATCATGATGAACCTACGAACTATGAAGAAGCGATGGTGAGCCCAGATTCCGCAAAGTGGCTTGAAGCCATGAAATCTGAGATGGGATCCATGTATGAGAACAAAGTATGGACTTTGGTTGACTTGCCCGATCGGCAAGCAATTGAGAATAAATGGATCTTCAAGAGGAAGACGGACGCTGATAGTAGTGTTACTATCTACAAAGCTAGAATTGTCGCAAAAGGTTTTCGACAAGTTCAAGTTGTTGACTACGATGAGAGTTTCTCACTCGTATCTATGCTTAAGTCTGTCCGAATCATGTTAGCAATTGCCGCATTTTATGAAATCTGGCAAATGGATAAACAAAACTGCATTCCTTAATAGATTTATTAAAGAAGAGTTGTATATGATAAAACCAGAAGGTTTTGTCGATCCTAAAGGTGTTAACAAAATATGCAAGCTCCAGCAATCTATCTATGGACTGGTACAAGCATCTCGGAGTTGGAATATACGCTTTGATGAGTTGATCAAAGCATATAGTGTTATACAGACTTGAGGTGAAGCCTGTATTTACAAGAAAGTGAGTGGGAGCACTACAACATTTCTGATAAGTATATGTGAATGACATATTGTTGATCGGAAATAATGTAAAATTATTCTGTAAAGCATAAAGGAGTGTTTGAAAGGAGTTTTTCAAAGAAAGACTTTGGTAAAGCTGCTTACATATTGAGCTTCAAGATCCATAGAGATAGATCAAGACACTTGATAAGATTTTCAATGAGTACATACCTTGACAAGATTTTGAAGTAGTTCAAAATGGAACAGTCAAAGAAAAAGCTTCTTGCCTGTGTTACAAGGTGTGAAGTTGAGTAAGACTCAAAGCCCGACCACGGCAGAAGATAGAAAAGAATGAAAGGCATTCCCTATGCCTTGGCTATAGGTTCTATAAAGTATGTCATACTGTGTACCAGATCTATTGTATACCCTGCACTGATTTGACAAGGGAGTACAATAGTGATCTAGGAGTAGATCACTGGACAGCGGTCAGAATTATCCTTAGTGAAATAAGGATATGTTTCTCGATTATGGACGTGACAAAAAGGTTCGTCGTAAAGGGTTACGTCGATGCAAGTTTTTGACACTGATCCAGATGATTCTAAGTCTCAATCTGGATACATATTGAAAGTGGGAGCAATTAGCTAGAGTAGCTCCGTGCAGAGCATTGTTGACATAGAAATTCGCAAAATACTTACGGATCTGAATATGACAGACCCGTTGACTAAAATTATCTCACAAGCAAAACATGATCACACCTTAGTACTCTTTGGGTGTTAATCACATAGCGATGTGAACTAGATTACTGACTCTAGTAAACCCTTTGGGTGTTGATCACATGTCGATGTGAACTATGGGTGTTAATCACATGATGATGTGAACTATCGATGTTAATCACATGGTGATGTGATCTAGATTATTGACTCTAGTGCAAGTGGGTGACTGAAGGAAATATGCCCTAGAGGCAATAATAAAGTTATTATTTATTTCCTTATTTCATGATAAATGTTTATTATTCATGCTAGAATTGTATTAATTGGAAACATAATACATGTGTGAATACATAGACAAACAGAGTGTCACTACTATGCCTCTACTTGACTAGCTCGTTAATCAAAGATGGTTATGTTTCCTAACCATGAACAAAGTGTTGTTATTTGATTAACGAGGTCACATCATTAGTTGAATGATCTGATTGACATGACCAATTCCATTAGCTTAGCACCCGATCGTTTAGTGTGTTGCTATTGCTTTCTTCATGACTTATACATGTTCCTATGACTATGAGATTATGCAACTCCCGTTTGCCGGAGGAACACTTTGGGTGATACCAAACATCACAACGTAACTGGGTGATTATAAAGGAGCATTATAGGTGTCTCCAAAGGTAGATGTTGGGTTGGCGTATTTCGAGATTAGGATTTGTCACTCCGATTGTCGGAGAGGTATCTCTGGGCCCTCTCGGTAATACACATCACATAAGCCTTGCAAGCATTACAACTAATATGTTAGTTGTGAGATCATGTATTACGGAACGAGTAAAGAGACTTGCCGGTAACGAGATTGAACTAGGTATTGGATACCGACGATCGAATCTCAGGCAAGTAACATACCGATGACAAAGGGAACAATGTATGTTGTTATGCGGTCTGACCGATAAAGATCTTCGTAGAATATGTAGGAGCGAATATGGGCATCCAGGTCCCGCTATTGGTTATTGACCAGAGACATGTCTCGGTCATGTCTACATTGTTCTCGAACCCGTAGGGTCCGCACGCTTAAGGTTACGATGACAGTTATATTATGAGTTTATGCATTTTGATGTACCGAAGGTTGTTCGGAGTACCCGGATGTGATCACGGACATGACGAGGAGTCTCGAAATGGTCGAGACGTAAAGATTGATATATTGGAAGCCTATGTTTGGACATCGGAAGTGTTCCGGGTGAAATCAGGATTTTACCGGGTTACCGGGAGGTTGCCGGAACCCCCCGGGAGCCATATGGGCCTTCATGGGCCTTAGTGGAAGGGAGAAAGGGTCATCCCAAGGTGGCTGCACCACTTCCCCCTCCCCTAGTCCTATTAGGACTAGGAGAAGGTGGCCGGCCCCCCTCTCCCTCTTTCCCCCTTTTGGGGAATCCTAGTTGGAATAGGATTGGAGGGTAGTCCTACTCCCGGAAGGAGTAGGACTCCTCCTGCGCCTCCCTCCTTGGCCGGCCAGCCTCCCCCCTCTACTCCTTTATATACGGAGGCAGGGGACACCTCTAAACACACAAGTTGATCCATGTGATCTATTCCTTAGCCGTGTGCGGTGCCCCCTGCCACCATATACCTCGATAATACTGTAGCGGAGTTTATGCGAAGCCCTGCTGCTGTAGTACATCAAGATCATCACCATGCCGTCATGCTGACGGAACTCTTCCCCGACACTTTGCTGGATCGGAGTCCGGGGATCGTCATCAAGCTGAACATGTGCTCAAACTCGGAGGTGCCGTAGTTTCGGTGCTTGATCGGTTGGATCGTGAAGACGTACGACTACTTCCTCCACGTCGTGTCATTGCTTCCGCGGTCGGTCTGCGTTGGTTACGTAGACAACACTCTCCCCCTCGTTGCTATGCATCACATGATCTTGCGTGTGTGTAGGAAATTTTTTGAAATTACTACGAAACCCAACACAACCCTAGTCCCCTCCGGTGTCTATATAGACTGGATGGCTTAGTCCGTAGAGGCAATCATAATCATAAATGCTAGATTTCTAGGGTTTAGCCATTACGATCTCGTGGTAGATCAACTCTTGTAATACTCTTACTCATCAAGATCAATCAAGCAGGAAGTTGGGTATTACCTCCGAACATGGGTAAACATCGTGTCCCCCGTCTCCTGTTACCATCAACCTTAGATGCACAGTTCGGGACCCACTACCCGAGATCCGCCGGTTTTGACACCGACAGTCGCTGACCATCATCACCGTCCCCTCTGACAAAAAAGACACGCTCATCTACGCCGACCAACTCTACTGAGAGGCAGTTGAAGCAACTGCTGCCAAGGCACTTGCTCCTGCCGCTGAAGCCCCAGGAAGGAAGAAGGACGAAAATACCTCTACCGGCAAGACCCCTTCCGGCGAGAGCTCTTCCGGCAAGACCTCTTGCACCCACTCCGGCCAGCGCGCCTCTTTAGAATGCCGCGCTCCCGTTGAGGACGTGCCAGAGAGCTCCACCGGCAAGAGCAAGAAGTTCAAGGCTGCACCACCAGAAACAAAGAAGGTGTCCGTCAAGGAGGACGGCACGGGCGGGGCTTTCACTATAAGCTCCACCCTCGACAGCAAATAGGAACACGTGCTCATCGCCTTCCTGCGGGTGAATGTCGACGTGTTTGCATGGCAAGCATCTGACATCACCGACGTTCCCAGGGAGGTGATTGAGCTCCATCTTGCTGTTTGTCCTCAAGTGCGGCCCGTCAAGCAGATGGTCAGGAAGCAAGCTTTGGAGCGAGAAGAGTCCATTATCGAGGAGATCAGGAAGTTAGAGGTGGCAGGCCTAGTTAGAGGAGTGCTCCACCCTACGTGGCTGGCCAATCTAGTAGTGGTGCATAAGTCAAATGGGAAATGGAGGCAGTGTATTGACTACACAGATATCAATAAAGCCTGTTCAAAAGATCCTATGCCTCTGCCACACGTCGACCAGATTTTGGACTCCACTTCTGGGTGTGACCTGCTGTCATTCCTAGACGCTTATTTAGGACACCACCAGATCTTAATGATGAAGGAAGACGAAGAAAATACCGTGTTCATCACCCCATGTGGTATGTATTGTTTTGTACGAATGCCTTTCTGGTTGAAGAGCGCTAGTTCAATGTTTGCCCGAGCAGTCCAAATTGGTTTTGAGCCCCAGCTCCATAGAAATATGGAAGCTTATATGGATGACATAGTGGTTAAAACTAAGGACAGGGCCACGCTCGTGCAAGATTTAGAAGAACCATTTGCAAATCTACGCAAAATCAACCTCAAGCTCAACACAGAGAAGTGCGTGTTCCGTGTCCCCTCCAGCAAACTTATTGGGTTCTTTGTGTCTCAACGTGGAATCGAAGCAAATCCAGACAAGATCAAGGAAATTGAGCAGATTGAGGCGCCAAAATGGGTCAAAGACGTCCGTAGGCTTCCCTGAGTAGGTTTATCTCCAAATATACTGAGCGCGCCAAAAGGTGGGTCTTGTAAAATGGAATCTGGAGGCAGAGGCAGCGCTGCAAGATTTGAAGAGGTACCTCTGCTCCACGCCAATACTAGTCGCGCCTAAACCACAAGAGCCGTTGCTGCTATACTTAGCAGCAACGAATCAAGTGGTTAGTGCTGTGCTGGTGGCATAGAGGGAACCTGAGGAAGAAGCAGCAGTAGCGGCAGAGCCGTCGGATGGCGGGCCGGGGCCCTCCCCGGCAGAGCCTGACGCAGGCAAGGCGGAACCCCCGACAATGCCTGATCCCGACAAGGCAGAGTCTGAGCAGATGGGCGAAGTGGGACAGAAGAAGAAGGTGGTGCAACACCCCATTTATTTTGTCAGTTCCCTCTTGCAGGGGGCTAGATCAAGATATTCTGGTATGCAGAAGCTACTTTTCAGCCTCCTCATGGCCTCGAGAAAGTTGTGTTACTATTTCCAAGCGCATGAGATCACCGTTGTCACCCGCCTCCCTTTGCATTGGATTCTGCACAACCCAGATGCGACAAGGAGGATTGTGGAGTGGGCATTGGAGCTATCGAGCTTTGGCCTCAGGTTTGAAAGTACTTCGATAATCAAGAGCCGAGCCTTGGCCGAGTTCATAGCGGAATGGACCGCAACGCCCGACGAAGAGGTTCAAGAGACAACCCTTCCCGGCAAGGAGACGAGCCGTGAGTGGATTATGTACTTTGATGGAGCTTTCTCACTGCAAGGTGCTGGTGCCGGCGTACTACTCGTTGCACCCACCGAGGAGCGCCTCAAGTACGTAGTCCAGATGCACTTTCTCCGGGAAAAATCGACGAACAATACGGCGGAGTACGAGGGATTGCTTACCGGTCTTAGGACCGCGGCAGACCTTGGAATCAGGAAGCTCATCATCAGAGGTGATTCACAATTCGTCGTCAAGCAAGTTAACAAGGATTACCAGAGCCCTTTGATGGAAGCCTATGTGGATGAAGTGAGGAAGTTGGAAGAGCATTTTGATGGGCTGCAAGCAGAGCATGTTCCCCGAGCGGAGAACAACATTGCCGACTACCTGTCAAAACGCGCTACCCTCAAGTTTCCTGTGGAACTAGGTACCTTTGTGCTTCAATTAACTCAACCATCCGTTGAGCCATCAGCAGGGCAGAACAAACGAAGGAAGGCGGGCACTGACAAGTACTTTCCCGCTGAGCTCCTAGGAGCCACCGGCAAGGACGTTGCCGGGTGCCCCAAGCTTGCCGGAGAGCAGTAACCCCCGGCAGAGCCTCAAGCTCTTACCGTAGAGGCATCTGCCCTTACGACCGAACATATGCCTTTAGTCCTTGCCGTCGAGCCTCAGGCTCTGGCATGGGCACAACACACCGTCCATTTCTCCAAATAGGGGAGCTCCCTAAGGAACAAGAAGAAGCAGAGAAAGTAGCCCATCGGTCCAGCATGTACCAGTTCGTGGATGATGCCCTATACAGAAGGTGACCGAACAGCGTGAAGTTGAAGTGCATTCCTCGGGAAGACGGACTGAGGCTGTTGGCAGAGATACATGGGGGCATGTGTGGCTCCCACATAGGGTCGAGAGCCCTTGCCGGCAAAGCTTTTCGGCAAGGCTTCTTCTGGCCCACCGCTCTCCAGGATGCAATTGCCCTAGTAACCAAGTGTGAAGCGTGCCAGTTCCATTCAAAGAAGCTTCATCAACCAACCCAATCTCTTCAGACAATCCCTCTTTCCTGGCCATTTTTGTTCTGGGGGTTCGACAAACTGGGCCCCTTTCCCCGCGCTGTCGGGGGCTTTGAGTATTGAACATCGCGATCAACAAGTTCAAAAAGTGGCCGGAAGTGGAAACAGTGAGAAAGGTGACAGCACAGTCGGCCGTCAAGTTCTTTAAGGGGCTAGTCTACCGTTATGGTGTGCCGAACAGGGTCATCACCGACAATGGCACACAGTTCACGAGCCGCGCCTTCATGCAGTACATTCAAGACCTCGGCAGGAAGGTCTGTTTTGCTTCTGATGCCCATCCCAGAAGTAATGGACATGCTGAAAGGGAAAATGCAGAAGTGCTGCGGGGCCTCAAGACCAGGACTTTCGACAAGCTGCACAAGTGTGGAGGGCACTGGATTGATGAGTTGCCAATGGTTCTTTGGTCAATCAGGACGACACCAAATCGAGCTACTGGCCAGACATCCTTTGACCTGGTATACGGGGCAGAAGCAGTTCTCCCCACGGAACTCATTTATGGGTCCTCGAGTGCTCGCTTATGATGAGCTTGAGCAAGAGCAGTTGCGCCAAGAGGGTGCGACACTCCTCGAGGAAGATCGTCTTCGGGCTGCTGTGCGAGCCGCTTGCTTCCAGCAAGCCTTGCACCGCTATCATAGCCACCAGGTTCACGCCCGAAGCCTTGAGGAAGGAGACCTTGTTCTTCGGCGAATTCAATCCACCAAGAATTCAAAAAAGTTGACACCAAAGTGGGAAGGCCCTTATCGGGTAATACGAGTCACCAGGTCTGGTGCAGTCCGCCTAGAGACCGAAGATGGCATTTCGGTGAGCAATTCCTCGAATATCGAACATCTTCGCAAGATTTACCCTTAAGGTGCGGTGGCCGGGAGCCCCGGCAACCCACATTTTGTACTAGCCTTGCCGGCAAGGCATGTAACCCTATGTATAGAGCCAGGTGTAGACCCTGTGCGCAGTCATGGAAAGGAATCCCTTAGTATGCATAGTTTCCTGTTGATTTCCATGTTTATGTGTATACGTATATGCATGCTTGTCCAGGGTAATGTACTGCTTTTTGATTCCAATAAATGTTAGTGGACCACCAAGGTTCCATGCTCTTGCCCTCTCTTATTTCCAGCCATGGCAAGGACGCGCGATCCCGCCAAGGACCCGGCTCCGGCAAGAAGTTGAGAGGACCGCCCGGCACAACAATCCCTGGCAAACCAAACAGATAAAGTTTACCTCTTGCCCATTCGTTTTCGTAACCTATGACTTGTGCATTAGAAAACCTCGCCACTCTTCTTTAAAAACGCGGGTGCTCCCATTTCCGGCCCGAACGATGTTTCGGTCGGAGTGGTCGTAGTAGCCCTTGCTAAAAGGAGGTGGACGGGGGGCTGGACCCTTTATCTGTAACCTGGCAGATATGATTCTCCGGCAGGTGCAAAGGGTGCCGGAAGGGAAGCTTGCCGGGAGGACTTGTTTATTTACATTAAGGAGGCATTTCGCCTCTGCACGAACATACACGTGCACGGGTTCCCTGCAAGGGTAGACTTTTTTATTAACATGCTGATGCAAGAACAGAGGTTACACGACACAAGCATGGGCTCGAGAGATTACATTATCTAGAAATTAAGATTTAGCAAGTCCCTACAATTTGAAAGAAAGATAAGCGCCCCGTGATCTCTGTTCTTGCCCCTTTCCTCCCAGGTGCGACAGGTGAAGGCAAAAAGGAAGTGACGGGGAACGCACCGATGGAGAGCTTGACGAGGAAGACCCTCAGCAGGGCGCGTTGCCAAGGAAAGGGGGAACGCAGTCAGTCGGAGTCGGCGTCCTCTTGCTTGACCCCCTCGTCATCACTGTCACTGTCCTCCTCATCACTCTCGCTCGAGGAGGAGGTTTCATCGTCAGTGGAGCTCTCCACGCAACACTTTAGGCGAGTTCCTGAGTGCCAGAAGACCTTGACGGAAAGCAGGCCGCTCTCCGTCAATGCAAAGTGGACGACAAGCCCCTCTGACAGGATACGGGCACGGGAGAAGGTTTTCCACCCACGACAGAGATACATGACATGAGGGGCGGGGAAGTCGACGTCGACCCGCATGCTTCCTTTCCCGCAACCCCTCATATGCAGCCTCAAGGACTGGGGCGGGTCGAGCTCCATCTCCCGAGCGGACGGAGTGGGGAGACGGAGGCGACCACGCACTGGCTTGTACAGACTGATGAAGAATTCGCGGGGCTGGTCTACAACATGGCCCTCCATTGGGAGAAGAGCCGCTGGCGGAGGCGCGGCCGGTGCATGCCCCGTCCTCCTCTTCCCCGAGCACCATGGCCGCCTCAGCCTCGCCCCCTCCCTCTTCCTCTCGCGGCGGGCTCCGCCACCACGAGCTCCTGGGGAGGAGGGGCGCGTTGTCGAGCAGAGACCCTCATCGCTGCCATTGGAGCGCCGGCGTGCCCTCTCACCATAGCGAAGGGAAGGAAGGAGTCAAGATGGAAGGAGATGAATGTTGAAGTATTGAAGGATTCTATCCCCCTCCCATTCTTATAAAGGGGCAAGGGCAGGGCTCGGTCGCCCCACTTAACCAATCTGGCCGCTAGGGGCACAGGGAATCGAGACCGACCCACTGCTCCAATTAGCGACGACTCGGTTTCCAGCCACGACATTAAGGCCCGTGCCCTCCGTGTCCACCACCTACCCTCCTGGGGGCATGGAGGACACGTGGCGAGCGGGCTAGAATCGAGAAGACAAGTGAAGCGACTGTTTTCCACGCCGTGATCGTGGGGCGCGGGCGCCTTGAAGACTATGACCCGAGTCCACTTAGTAAATAAGCCGTGCCCCTGCATTTTCCTCTTTTTATGGGGAAGGCGCGAGCCACGTCTTTACTATCTACCACGATGTGACACAAGCGTGCAACAACCGCCCCGCGCACGACCCCGACGTCACGCATTCAACGCTGGTCGTGGGGAAGGGCAAGTGGCAAGGGAGTTACCGCGGTAAAACTCCGCCGCGCGCGCCCGCGCACCATTCTGTGCCTGGCCCAATAATGCTCCACGCTTATATGTGGCCCAGACCAGGGGCTCCTGTCGGTGTACAAAAGTAGGGTTCCTTTTTTACCCCTTTACTTGTGCGTGGGCAGTCGCAGCCACCCGCCCGCGGCCACACTTGGCATGGCAGAAGAAGCGAAGGCACAAGACTACCAGAGCAACGCCAAGACAGAGGCGCGAGGAGCAATGGGACAAGGTGGGCTTTCCCCCCGGCAAGAGCCTTGCCGGGGCAATCTACGTAGCCCCGGCAAGAACCTTGTCGGGGCAACTTGCCCAACACCAGCAAAGCCGCCACCCTTGAGCCTAAGAGTTTAGACACCATCGACAACATTGGAACCAACGCTCGGGAGGCGCCTGCATTGTGGCATGCAGATCTTTGTGAAGACCAAGAACATACAAGGCTACATGAGAATCAGAAGGCAAAAACCCCCGACAAGATCCTTGTTGGGGATGCTCTTGCCGGGGACATCTGCGGGGCCGCAGCCAGGCCCACACGTGCCAAGGCTCCACCACCGTTCCAACACAGCAGTCAGGCCGCCAACAAGATAGGCGCCTGTGTGGCGATGTGCAGCTTCCAGGCCAACTCAGCAAGCACCTACATGGTGGCATGCAGATCTTCGTGAAGACTCTGCCACAGCATCAACTCAGCAGCCAGCCAGCCAGCATGGCACTGCATGCCTAGTTAGCTTGGACGCGCGTCAGAGCGAGACGAGGCGGCTACGGACATGACAAGCTTCCTTGCCGTCCCCGATGAAGTGAGAGGGCACGTCGGTAGCGCATTAAAGGCGTTTGTCCTACAGTGCCAGGCGATAGACTTGTATACATTACAAACTTTCCACCTCCTGTGTGCCACCGTGGTGACACCTTTGGCTATAAAAGGAGGCCTGAGGCATACCGGAGAAGGATTCGGACTTTTTGGACCCTACACACTTTGTAGCAAGTCCAAGAACACAAGATAAACAAAAACCAGTAGGAGTAGGGTATTACGCACCACAGCCCCGTGTTGATCTTCTAAACCCGCTCTTCCCATAGCCCCGCGCCTGCCAACCGTAGAGAAGGGATTCCCCGTGATTCCATAGGTGTCATTTCCACCGACACCTTGGTTCAAATGGAATTCATTCAAATGTAATGCTTGCTGCATTATCACAAACCACATCACATCTACATACCACGATCATGCATCATATTGTTGCATGTGCTTGTGTACTGATTGCCAGCACCGTCCTTCTCGATAGGTCCTGCTTCGGAGGCCGTTCCAGAGTACCTGCCAGAGGAGCAGTGCCCTCCCTGTTGACCTACCAGGCAAGCAAACCCCCTTGTTCCTTCTGATACAACCCCACTCTCTTGTTCCTGCTCTCTTTTATTGCATTAGGACAACAACGATTCAACTGCTACTTTATGCTGCGGTAGTTGGACCCATTCCTCTGCATGACCTACAATTGTCACAGTAAACAGTTGAAACCCACAAGCATGTGTAGGAATTGAATGAGCCATGTTGTGTTCCTACCATGCCATGCCTGCTATTGCTTAGATTTCTGTCAGGTCTGATTCATTGGGAATGAATTGGAGTGTTATGCCATGTTCTAATGCTGAGAGTTAAGTGTGTGAACAAGATTTGGTAAAGGTAGCGGTGAGAGGCCATGTAGGAGTACATGATTGGTTGTCTCACTGGAACCGTCCCTAAGAACTGAGTTCTGTGTATGTTTTCCAATGACAAGCTACTACCACGCATTGGAATGCTTAAGTGCCCCTCTCGACTTATTAACCAACTTGATCTCTGTCCAGGAGTTGCAACTAGTTTCTGGTGTTTGTAGGTAGTGTTTTTTTCTACCAAGTGGCACCCGGCAGGGTGGGCTTGGGACAGACTAGGCACAGGTGGCACAATGTACCAAGTGGCACCAGGATGGTGGGCTTGGGAACCCTGCTTACATCGTTTGGGGCCGTGATGGAAACCTCGGCCAGACTCCCTTGCGGATAGAACCCAAATAAGCGATAAACCCGGACTAGAGTCTTGCATGGTTAGTCAGGTCGTGGCTGACACCCTCGCCAGGCTTCCGCTTCAAGGTAGCCAAGATACATGACGTGTACATGGCGGTAAGTGGCGAGAGTGTGTGTGAAGAAGTACACCCCTGCAGGGTTAACATGATCTATTCGAATAGCCGCGTCCGCGGATATGGACTACTTGGATGCTTACGTGGTACATAGACAACTTGAAGTGGATACTCTAAAATGCTCAAGACAAGTGTGAGTGCTATGGATGGCCTTCTCATAGGGAGACGGGAAAGAATCCATAGTAGTGTATTGTGTGGTGATTAGTGGAGTCGTGTGCGCTTTCTTACCTCAAAGAAGTTACTCGTAGTCATAGAACAGGATAGCCACTGAGTCAAAGCTGGCTTGCTGCAGCCAAACCCCACATTGCCTTCTTGATACTAATGCATGTATGATATGATCTGATGTAAGTCTTGCTGAGTACCTTTGTACTCATGTTTGCTTTATTTATGTTTTGCAGATGAGACTTATGTCTCACTAGTAGTTCCGCTTGGACTTCGACGAGTAGCTTGTTACCTAAGCTAGGATCTTGTACCCTTGGCAGGGTCCTGTAGATAGTTAGGCTTCTCAGCCTTTTTCATTTATAGTTGTCTATACTCAGACATGTTATGCTTCCGTTGCTTGTATGCTCTGTATGTTGGGTCATGTGACCTCTGTTTGTAATAAATGCTATGATGGCTCTTCTGAGCCTTTATCTATATGAGTTGTTGAGTTGTGTTGTGATGCCATGTGTTGTACAGCACATACTTGCATGTTATGCGTACGTATAATGTGTATTGCTTTGTGGGGGATCCGACATATAGTTGTTTATTCTTGGTAGCCTTCCTTATGGGGAAATGTCTCTCGGTGCTTCCACCGAGCTGGTAGTTCGATACTGCTCCAGAACACTTGGGCTTGCCGACATGTATCCTTCTTTGTTCCTATGTCTGTCCCTTCGGGTAAATGTCACGCGTTGTTCTTTTAAGTCCTTGTAGCTTGCTACGACTAGGGTTCATACGTTGATGACCGACACATTCATTGATGGGTTACATATGCCTGTCCCTGTAAGTTAGTGCCACCTTGGGTTTAAGACTAGTCATGTCGGCCCGGGTTCTCTGTCATATGGATGCTAGCGACACTATCATACACGTGAGCCAAAAGGCGCAAACAATCCCGGGCCAGGTAAGCTGGCAGCTGTGGGGATACCGTGTGTGAGGCCGCAAAGTGATATGATGTGTTACATGCTAGATCGGTGTGACATAGGATCGGGGTGTCGACAGCTTTGGTATCAGAGCCTGACTGCCTGTAGGATTACCAAGCCAAACTGGTCAAATTTGATTCTAGAAATTCTTTAGTTATATAAGGGAATTGATTGTGGAAGGGAACGTAAGGCTCTTTTTACTCCTTATACCTCATGCCCTTCTAATCTGAGTCATCCTATCTTTCCTATGGGGTTAAGGAACTAGGCTTTCTCTTCCGTCTATTAGGATCACGAGTTACTACTCTGTAGTCCCATAGGATTGGTTGATCAGAGTCATATTCCAGTTTTCGAGTACTTCCAGTGTAGTCTATTTAGTACTATCACAAACCTCGAGTGATGATGTTGAGTTGTTGTACTGCCCCGTATTGCAGGATGTCTCCTATTTCGAGTATTTTACTGTCATTATGCTGCCAGAAATTGTCCTAGGAGTTCGAGAGATACTAATTTCCTTGTGCTACTATCTGCATCCTATAGTTGATGCTGACTCCATCCTTTGTTTTTATCGGCATTCTGGGAACGGGGATCCCCAGACTTGCTTGCCTGCGGCCTACAGTGTGGCTCAACCAGTGGCCCAGTACGACCCGTCTTCATCAACCAATGCTCAAGACCCTCGCGAGGGGCCAAGCCTTGCGGGGCGGACGACACAAGGCCTCCTCAGGAGTGTCCTCGCCAGGCAGGCTCGTGAGGAGGCGGAGAGATCAAGGAAAGGGGTACCTCATGAGGTGCCGGTGACGCAAGCCATGACGATCAAGACCAGGCGGGCAACAGCCTGCGCAGTGTCCTCATTTCGTCTTTGGTGCAAAGGGGGCAAGCGCAGGCGCGGAGTACCGAGGCACCAGGCAAAGGTTTCCATATCGATGCAACGAGACCAATATCAGCAGAACGGTAGGACGGAGGTCACCGTGGAGCCCAAGACGGTGTCATCACTAGCACCTTTGGCAGTTGAAGACTACCTGTCCCCTTTCAAAATGGTCGTTGTTGGATCCCTTTCCGCTCAATATTTGGGAAGAGGACCAGGGCCCTATAAATAGGGCTAGCGACCACAGTAGAGGGGCATCTTGGATCGAATCCTTCCTAAGCAGAACACCACACCACCACAAGAACACCTCTCCTCGTGAGGATGTTCTTCCTCTGTACTGTTCATCATCATCCCAAGAGGCAATCCAGCACACCACACACTGGATTAGGGTATTACACCACAACGGTGGCCCGACCTAGTATAAATCTCGCGTCTCTTGTGTGTTCATCGATCTAGATTAGGGATCGCGGGGAGGCTGATAGCGAGATTCGGTAGGAGGAGATATTCGTGCGCACCCCAGAGTTCGAACCTTAAGGGTTTTGCCGGAACCCGATATCCGACAGTTTCGTTTCTCAGGATGTCGTTAGTTAACAGAAGTTCTATTGCTCGTAGCCTGAACCATGGAGATGGTAGCAATGAGGATCCTCCCGACCAGCCTTCACTAGCAGAGTTCATGTTAGAGGTTGAGAAGAACAAGCAGGAGACCAACCGCTTGATGGCATAGATTGAGCAGAACACCACACATCAGCGTAATGAGTTGGTTTCCATTACTGACTTCATTGGTCTGAACCCACCCACCTTCCATCATTCCATTGAGCCATTCGATGCAGATGACTGGCTCCATAGTATCGCTCACAAGCTGCATTCTGCGAACGTAGCTGAAGGTGACAAGGTCACCTATGCTGCATATCACCTGGAAGGTCCTGCTAGTATTTGGTGGCAGAACTATGAGGTTATGCTTCCAGCTGGTCAGATACCTACCTGGAGAGATTTCACTGAGGCTTTCCACGAGCATCACATTCCTCAAGCCCTCATCGATCGCAAGAGAGAAGATTTCTGTAGTTTCACCTAGGATAAGATTGTTGTTGATGCTTACAGCAGAGAGTTTGAGAAGCTCGCCCGCTATGCCATGGAGGAGGTGTCCACGGACGCCAAGAAGCAGGCTATGTTCCGGAAGGGTCTCAACCCCAAGTTGCATCGTGATCTTTACTTGCACCACTACAATACATTCCAGCCTCTTGTGAACAAGGCCATTAACGCAGAGACAGCTCAGCTCACTTACGAGGAGTCTCGTAAGCACACCCATGATTTGGGTTCTTCCTCCGGTTCTAGTTCTCAGAAGCGTCGGATTTGGGTTCTGAACTCCGCTCTTCCACCCAGATATTCACCAAGGCCATCTTATGTGGCACCTCACCCAGTTCAGCAGTATGCTCCACCCAAGCCTATTGGTAGACTACCTTGCAATGTGGGTCCACGTCCTACTTTAGAGACTTGTTTCACATGCGGAAAGCTAGGACACTATGCACGCGACTGCTCTCAAGCAAACTATGCTCCACCCCAACCTTAGAAGTTTGCTGGCCGTTGTAAGCCATCACGCAAGATGATCAGTGCCATGTCAGCTCCCACTGAACGTGGACGTGTGCATCATGTCTCAGCTAAAAATTCTCATGATGATACGGATGTCGTTCTTGGTACACTCCTTGTCAATTGTCATCCATGATTCTAAAAGTCAATTTTGCAAAGTCTTGCATGATTCCTTTGAATATTGATGAGGTGGAAGCTTCCAGGTTAGCTAATTTGCTTGGATGAAAAATTGGTCAGCTCCTTTTTACTTATCTGGGTTTGCCTCTTGGCAGTACCAGGCCCAAAATTGTGGATTTCATGCCCTTGGTGGATGCTTTGGAAAGGAGATTGACAGCCAGCTCCTCCATGTTAAATCAAGGTTCCAGGTTGTAGTTGTTAACTTCTGTCTTGACCTCTATGCCCATATATTTCCTCTGTAGTTTGAAGCTACCACCTGGAATTATTAAACAACTGGACATGATTTTTAGGCAGTGCTTGTGGAGAGGAAACAGTGATGCACCAAAGCAATCCTTGGCTTCCTGGGACCTAGTTTGCAGGCCAAAGGAAAAAGGATGACTTGTAGTGATCAATTTGCATATCCAAAATAAGGGTCTCCTTCTCAAGCACCTCCACAAATTCTTCAATAAAGCTGATATACCATGGGTTAATTTGATCTGGAATAGTTATTATGATGATGGTATCCCACATGCTATAGCCCCAATTGGTTCTTTTTGGTGGAGAGATATCCTGAAGATCTCTGATGCATATATTGCTATCTCATCAGTTCACATCAATATGGGAGATTCGGCTCTTTTTTGGTCTGATGTTTGGTTTATTGATGGCTTTTCCAGACCTCCGTGTTGGAGATTACCTAGGCTATTCTCCTGTGTTATCAACGACAAGATCTCTGTGCATGAATTCCTCATCTCTCAGGATTTATATTCAATGTTCTTTTTTCCACTGTCACATGAGGCTGCTTTGGAATTGCAAGTTCTGGAAGCTACGATCCTGGATCTACACAGGGACACCACTTTGCCAGATGTTTGGATTTGGCCTGGGAAATCTGGTGGCTATTCTGCTAAGAGCTTTTACACCATCATGCATTCTCATTTGCCAACTACTTTTCCATGCAAGTGGTTGTGGGATAGCAAGTGCACTATGAAGATCAAAGTGTTTGGTTGGTTGTTGTTCTTTGACAGGCTCAACACCAAGGACTTGTTAATTCAAAGACATTGGAGATCGCCTTTGGATGACAATCTTTGTGTTATCTGCAATGAGTTTGTCTATGAGGATAGGTTGCACCTGTTCTTCAATTGTAACTTCAGTCGCCGGGTGTGGAATTATCTTTCCATTGATTTGACTAGGGGCCCGGAGATTCAACAGTGTATCCACCATGCAAGATCAAGATTCAAGCATCCTTTCTTCTTTGAGTTTATGCTCACTTCAGCTTGGAATATATGGATCCTCAGGAATGGAAGGACCTTCACAGGGGAAAATGCAACCTTTGCTGCTTGGAAATGTAATTTTGTACATGACATTACTCTTCTAGCTCATAGAATGAGAGTAGATATTAGGGCCAAGTTGTATGCTTGTATTAACTCTCTGACTTAAGTTCAGGTAGGTAGATAGTTTCTTTTCTACCCTTTAGACCTTGTAATTTCCCTATGCTTGTACATATGACACTTTGTTTTTTATAATAAAGGGCTGTGGAGCTTTGCTCCACAGTAAATATTCAAAAAAAATTGTCATCCAGCATCGGTTTTATTCGATACCGGAGCATCTCACTCCTTCATCTCTGAAGGCTATGCTCGTTTGCACAACATGTCATTTTGTGATATGCCAAATGCTCTTGAAATCCAAACTCCAGGGACTAGATGGCAAACTACCAGAACAGTCCATGGTAATGAAATCCTTGTTGATGGACTTGTATTCCTTGCATCACTTGTAACCCTCAATTCTTCAGATATTAACATCATCTTGGGTATGGACTAGATGACAGCTCATCATGCCAAGATTGATTGTTTTACCAGGTCTGTTCAACTTACACACCCATCTGGCAAGATAGTCACCGTCTCCACTAGAGATGCAAAGCGTCAACTCTATTCTCTTAATGCCAGCCCTCTTCCAGACCATGATGATATCCCGGTAGTCTATGACTTTCAGAATGTCTTTCCAGAGGAACTACCAGGTATTCCACCTAACAGAGTTGTAGAGTTTGTCATAGATGTCATCCCAGGTACCGCCCCAATTTCTAGGAGAGCTTATAAGATGGCACCCTTAGAACTAGCCGAGCTTAAGAAACAACTTGACGAGTCCTTGCAAAAGGGTTTCATCCGTCCTAGTTCTTCTCCTTGGGCTTGTCCCGTACTCTTCGTCAAGAAGAAGGATGGTATGGATCGGATGGTTGTAGATTATCGTCCCATGCACTTGGTCATGATAAAGAACAAGTATCCGCTCTCTAGGTTCAACGACTTGTATGATCAACTCCCTGGATCCTCAGTCTTTTCCAAGATGGATTTGAGGTTAGGCTACCACCAAATCAAGATTAGAAATGGGGACATTCCTAAGACGGCTTTTGTCACTCGTTATGGCCATTACGAGTACACCGTTATGTCCTTCGGTCTAACCAATGCTCCAGCCACATTCTCCCTCTTGATGAACTCGATCTTCAAGGAGTACCTAGATAAGTTCGTTGTGGTTTACCTCGATGATATTCTTATTTACTCGAAGAACAAGGAAGAACATGTCGAACATCTCAGACTTGTGTTAGAAAAACTCAGAGAGCGTTGCCTTTACCCCAAGTTCTCCAAGTGCAAATTTTGGTTGCTAGAAGTGACCTATTTAGGCCACGTAATCTCTGGTAAGGGCATTGCTGTCAATTTCGAGAGAGTTCAGGCCGTTCTTGATTGGACCCCACCTGAAATGGTTAAATAAGTTAGGAGTTACCTCAGTCTAGCTAGTTATTGTTGCCGCTTCATTGAGAACTTCTCCAAAGTGGCCAAACCTCTCACAGAACTCCTCAAGAAAGATAAAAAGTTTGAGTGGTCCCCACAATGTGAGCACAGTTTTCAGGAACTGAAAAGACACCTAACTTCTGCTCCCATACTTGTGCCACCAGATTTCACTAAGGACTTTATTATCTATTCTGATGCCTAACGACAGGGGCTAGGTTGCATTCTTATGCAGGATCATCATGTGATTGCCTATGCTTCTCAACAGTTGCGTCCACACGAGGAGAATTATCCTACACATGATCTAGAGCTTGCAGCTGTAGTCTATGCACTTAAGACCTGGCGACATTACCTTCTTGGTAAATATTGCGAGATCTACATCGATCACCAAAGCCTCAAGTATATCTTCACTCAACCAGATCTGAACCTTAGGCAAAGACGTTGGTTGGAGTTGATCTCAGATTACAATTAAGGGATTACCTACACCCCAGGCAAGGTCAATGTCATGGCTGATGCTCTAAGTCGTAAGTCCTATTGCAACAATCTTATGTTGCAACGGGGCAAACCACTTCTCCATGAGGAATTCTGTAAGCTTAAACGTCACATTGCTCCTCAAGAATTCCTTTCTACCTTGGTGGCGAAGCCTACTCTTGTGGATCATATCATAGAAGCCCAGAAGCATGATACAGGGATTACCCGGATCAAGAGAAACATTACCAAGGGTATAGTTGGTAGTTTCTCTATAGATGATTGAGGTGTTGTTTTTTCGGGAACCGCCTGGTGATCCCCAAGAAGCAGCATCTTCGGCTACTGATCCTTAAGGAGGCCCATGAATCTCCTCTCACGATTCATCCCGGTAGTACTAAGATGTATCAGGACCTACCCAGAGGTTTTGGTGGACTAGGATGAAGAGATAAATCACCCAGTTCATTGCTAACTATGATGTTTGTCGTCGCGTTAAGGCAGAGCATCAGAGACCTGCTGGCACCCTTCAGCCTTTAGCTATTCCTGAGTGGAAATGGGATAAAGTTGGTATGGACTTCATCACCGGCTTTCCCAGGACCAAGAGAGGGAATAATGCTATCTTCATAGTCATTGATCGTCTTTCCAAAGTGGCTAACTTCCTACCTGTTAGAGAGAGTATCACTGCTAGTCAGCTCGCTGACTTATATATCTCCCGAATAGTGTCACTACATGGTGTCCCACTAGAGATCAATTCAGACCGTGGTAGTCTTTTCACTACTCATTTCTGGGAGAGTTTCCAAACTGCCATGGGAACCCATCTTTCCTTCAGTACCGCTTTCCACCCTCAGTCGAGTGGTCAGGTGGAAAGGGTCAACCAAATTCTCAAAGACATGCTTAGAGCATGTGTTATCTCATTCGGTATGGATTGGGAGAAGTTCCTTCCTTTCGCCGAGTTTGCTTATAACAATAGCTACCAATCCAGTCTCAAGAAAGCTCCTTTCGAGATTCTGTATGGACGAAGATGTCAAACACCTTTGAACTAGTCAGAAACCGGGGAAAGACAATTCTTTGGACCGGATATGATCCAAGAAGCAGAAGAGCAAGTTCACATTATTCGTGAGAATTCGAAAACAGCCCAATCTCATCAAAAGAGAAAGTATGACCGTGGTCCTAAGGAAGTGGATTATGAAGTTGTCGACAAGGCTTACCTACGGGTTACTCCTTTGAAGGGTACCTGTATAGGGGTAAGTTATCTCCTGGTTGCATTGGTACTTTTTCGCATTCTCACTAAACGAGGAGAGGTTGCCTACCGGTTGGAACTACCCCCACATCTTACCGAGTACATGATGTCTTCCACGTCTCTCAACTCGGGTGTTGCTTCTTGGATCCCATCCGCGGAGTGGACCGCGAAACGCTTGATATCCAAGATAACCTCACATATCGAGAGTACCCTATTCGCATTCGTGATCAAGCAGAGCATGTCACTCGACGTCATAACATCAAGTTTCTCAAGGTTCAGTGGTCTCATCACTCTGAGAGAGAAGCTACCTGGGAGCGAGAAGATCGTCTTCGACTTGAGTACCCTGCTCTTTTCTCGCCAACTCCTAAATCTTGAGACGAGATTCTTCTGAGTGGGGGCGAGTTGTCGCATCCCTAGTTCTGGTATGCACTAGGCTATCCATTCATGTGTGCATCTTGTTTAAATTTCAAATGAACTTGAAATGGGGTATGTTGAAACCCTACCATCAAAAGGAATCCACTAGGTTCAACTAAAATATTTTTAGTGATTCCAAATAGGCTTAAAAAAAGTTCATCATTTTTGGAAAATGCTGGAAACAGTAACCAGAGATGATGCACAGTTTTCCATGACATTTTGATTTTTGAATAAATTAATATTTTATTCTTATTCGGGCTATTAATTCATATGAAATATTTAGCATCTCAAATACTTCTTATTTTTGATGAAGGGCTTTGGAAAAATCCAACTAGTCCCTACAAAAATTATCAGAAGCAGCAAAAATGATATAGTATCCAAAACTAAATCAAGAAAAATTACAGAAAATACAAAACAAAAGAAAAAGGGAAAGGAAACTTACCTGGGCCTTACCTGGCGGCCCAGCAAGTCGGCCCAGCCGACTAGCCCCTGCCAGGAGTACAGGGGCCACCCGATGCACGCCGCACACGCGCCCGTGCCACCTCCTGCCTGCTAGCTTGCATGGTGCTGCGGATAGACCCGGGGGAGCCGTCCCGATCGAGTCGACCACCTCTCCTCTGCCCCCTTGTTTCCCTCGCCCTCTCCCTCAATGGCCGAGTGCCATCCTCGCCGCCGTTCGTCGTAGTCGTCGCCAGAGCCTTCCCCTCGACCTCTTTTCGGTCCCGAGAGTTTCACCACGACGTCTTATACTTACTCGATGAGCCAAGCAACCGGGGACGCATCATACCGTCATCACCGCCGTCGTCTTCGTCGTCAGCTGCCCGAGATCACTGTCAAAGCCCCATTGCCGTTTGTCCTTTTACGATCACGCTGAGCACAACCACTGATCCGCTATGAGCTCCATCGTACTCTCCCCCTAACCCCGCCGTCTTTTAGGTCTGCTAGCTAGCCCCGCCAGCGAAGCCGAACTCCGGCCGCTGCTGCGAGCTCGCTTTCGGCAAGCTCCGACCTCCCCGCATCCTCCCGTCGCCTCCGCTGGATGCGGACGAGCCTGGGCTATGCCCCGGTGCCCTCATCCGCTGCTCCCGTGGCCGGCAACGCGGACTCCCCCCCGACTTGTGGTCGCCGGCGACGAGCCCTGCCGCCTGAGCCCTGCTAGGCGGGCCCGACCTGCCAGTTGATTAGCTTAAGGCTAATCACTAGTTAACTAAACCCCTAACACTAATAGATGGGCCCGACGCTCCTAATCTTTAGTTAGGCTAACATAACCCCCCCTATTAATACCGTGTCACCGACTTGTGGACCCCACACATCAGGTTTGACTGGTCAGCACTGTTGACCTGCTCACGCAGGCATGATGCAGTGCTGACACATCAAATGATTTTTGGATTATTTCTATTTTGGATATTCCATAAAATATCCAAAACTAAAAAAACAGAAAATCAACCGTAGCTCAGATTGAAATAATTTATATATGAAAAATTATCAAAAAAATTCAATCTATCCATATGTATCATTTTCATGCATGATAAAGGAACTTATACTTGATGTATATGTGAAAACACATAAATGGCATTTATAAATGGTTAATTTGAAGTTGCATTTGAACCCTTGGTCCAAATGGACTTTGTCAGTGTACAAAAGTAGGGGCTCTGCTTTCGACCCCTTTACTTGTGCACAGGCAGTCAGAGCCACCCGCCGCGGCCACGCATAACAGGGAAGGAAAGGGAAGCCGGAGAGAAGCCGAAGGCATAAGACAAGCAAAGCAACGACAAGGACCAAGGCCACAAAGATCAGATGGAGGAAGCAGGTTTTCCCCGACAAGGACCCTTGCCGGGGCAGCCTCAGTGGCCCCGGCAAGACCCTTGCCGGGGCATTTCGCCCCCACCAGCCGAGCGAGCCACCTTTGAGCCCACCAACGCTAAACGAACACGTTGGGTCATGGCTCGGGAGGCACCTCCGTGGTGGCATGCAGATCTTTGTGAAGAAAAAGAATAGTCAAGATCAAATGAGGATAGGAAGGCAACGATCCTCACCAATATCCTTACCGAAGAAATCAACAAGACCCCTGACAAGATCCTTGTCGAGGACGCCAGTGTGCCACGGCAAGACCCTTGCCGGGCCACCCGACAAAACCCTCGCCAAGCGCGCCAGCAGGGCCACTACCAGGCCCACGCCAGCCAAGTCTCCGCCGCCGTTCACATGCAGCTGCTGACCCAACCAGTTGGTGTGCGGATCCGGACTCATAAGTCGAGATCACCGAACGCACGTGTACAGTGATCCCAGAGATCAATGCTCTGAATAACAAGAGTCTTACAACCATACATACCGTCTTACACAAATTATGACCATTATGGTCAAGTCTTACATTGATAAAGCCTTAAGGGCTGAACATCAAATGAAACACAAGCAGCGGAAATCTTCATTGATAAGTAGAACCCATGCCATCTGCCTTAACCCTACATGCATTCGGACTGGGAAACGTCCTAGTTCGCATGTTCGTCTCCCAAGAACTCTTCTTCAAACTCCTGTTCTTCCATGCCTGGCCAATTAAATAACCAGTGGCAAACCAATGAGTACTTTGAATGTACTCGCAAGCAACCCATGATTTGGTTCAAAGTAACAATGCAATTGTACAACAAGTAAGCAACCTAGCTTCACGCTAGTTGGGATGTCCTATCAACTCGTGAGATATGCATCAATGAACTTGGGTAACCTTGAGAACAGGTTACAAATATCAACATAAATAGAATTTGAATCAAATGCCATGCCATTCAACATGTCAAGTCACCACCTTGACACAATTAGTTCCTTTCCACACACACATGCACCGAGATTGTAAAGTTTCTGGACATAGTTTAAGTAGCGCCTCCCAACTGTCCATGACCGTGGACACGGCTACTCAAATAGTTTGACACTCTGCAGAGGTTGCGCACTTTACCCACAAGAGCCAGGAAGCTTTCATGTCACCCACGATCCCGCAGTACCTCAAGTACTCGGGGGAAGCACCCGATCATTACCTTTCCCTAGACGATACTAACATAGGGTCCACTCGTTGATACACAGCCCTCGTGTATAAGCAAAAGATCGTGGGACTTTGCCCTTTTCACATTATCACGCGTACACGAAGGGACCAACAGTGTGTCCGGTGCCTTGTCAAAACAGTCATGGCGGCCTATCCAAGCGCGACCCCGTCCTGAGAGTGACCTCAAGTCACCCCCGTCACTAGTAAGGTGGGCACCAAGCTAGTAACAGTCCAAGTAATCAATAATGCCCCGTCCCATAAAGGGGTAGAGTGGTTGCACATGTTTGGTTGGGACGGTAATCACACATAAATCTAATCCATCATTTTACACACTCCAAAAGCTCTCTTCGGTACACCACTTCTTCCTCAAGTGGTGACCTTAGTTCAACATCTCCCAAGGGCATTAGGGGCACCCGAAGGGGTTTTCGAAAGAATGTAACCATGAAGAGTTCATGGTACACATGCATCATTATGCATCGACTAGTCTCTTGACAATGCACTCATGACAAGGTAAGGTCATAAGTAGGGGTATGCATCATGTGGTGGTTCACAACAAGTTTACCACCATCATATTTCATCATCGTGCAATCGGAAAAAGGGTACCGATGAACAAGAGGGGTGTCATGGTCAAAGGGCTGCTTGCCTTGTTTGGCTTGTTCATCGAGGTCTTCAAATCCTTCTCCTCCTTCTTCCTCAACATCTTCGTTAAATACGGGATCTAATCGTCGCATGGAAATAACGGAAAAATAAGACAATAATGAAAACTAAAAAGTCAAAATGCTCAGAAAAATGTCAACTTGTTTTTGTAAAATACTAGGAGGAAAACTTGGAAGGGGAAAATTCTTGGTTTTGGATTTGGAGTTATGGGGACAGACTAGTGGATTTTCAAACAGAGGTTTTATCTTTCAATTTTGAATTTAAATTTGAACATTGCAGAAAAGTGTAATGGATGGGTATGAAAGTTACATCAATAAATAGGTGGGATTATTCTGAGATTTTAGGAGTTGGAATTATTTCATTTGGATAAGTATTTTATCCTGTGGAATTTTTATAAAACAGAAAGAAAGAGAAAAAGAAAAGTGGCACTGTGCCACTGGGCCAGAAAGGCCACGGGGCAGCAGGCCTAGTGGGAAATGAACCCGCGTGAGGCCGCCACGTCGAAGGCATTAAGGCGAATTACGCCTTCAGCCGACGGGCGAACTGGTGCACGCGCGTGCGTTTTAAAACCTGACGGGTGGATCCCACCCGTCGGGGTGTGAGGCTGACGGACAGGGCCCACGGTCGTCGTCATCTACCTCTGTCCAAAGGCGGCGGTGAGCTCGCCGGTGACGATGTAAGGCACGGGAGGATGTGTCGGTTGTACCGTTGGACTCAGGGGGATGTCGCTATTCGGGTGGTGGTGGAGATGGTCGCCGGAGCAGCCTGGTTTGCCGGCGACGAGGTCACGTGGTGGAGGTGCTTCGGGCGTCGATGGTCCCGGCCGTTCCCGGCTGCAAAAAGAGTGGGGAAGAGAGGGGAAAGGGTCAGCGATGCCGCGCGGTTCCAGATCGAGAGAAAATAGAGGCAGAGGAGGCCTGTACCGCGTGGACGTTGACGACCCCAGGCGGCGGAGCTCGAGCTCGATCTCGATCTCGGGCCTCTCTGGGGTTGAATGGATGGGTCGGGAGGTAGATTAGGGGTGTAGGGGAGCGACAGGGAGCGAGAGAGAGGCTCGGGGGCGCCTTTTATAGGCTGGCCGAGGTCCACCGTAGGCGCGGCCTACAGGTGCCCGCGGTATCGGCTCGGGTGGCCGTTAGAGAGGGAACGGAGGGCTAGGGGGTGTTCGTGGGAGTGGTGTAGGGTGCCAGGGAGAGAGCAGGAGTGGGACGAGCTGCACGCGGGCCACAGGAGTGGCACGGGCATTATCCGAGTCAGGCGGCGCTCTAGCGCGAGCTTCAGGTGAGAGAGGAGGGCGGGGGAGCAAGTGGGCGGCCTGCTGGCATGGAGCGGACGTCCACGGGCATTGACTAGCGCGCGGGGGAGGCTCGAGGTGGCCGGGAGACGCGGCGTCAACGGTCAGGTGCCCTGCCAGGTGCTCCAGAGTGCGACTTTGGACGGCATCCGCGGCTTTCCCGCGTCCGCGCGTGTCCACTTGCGTCTGGCAGTTGAAGGGGCCATGGGCAAAAGCTGGGGAGAGCCTTGGATGCTCTGGAAAGCTGAGAGGAGAGAAGGAGGCTGAGAGAGAGGGAGGAATCTACTACCAGAGAAGAAAAATGGGGTTCTCCCCCCTTCGTCATTGCTTCCTCGGGCAGCAAGGCACACAGGTGCTAGAGGGGAACTAGAAGGGGTCGTGGCAGAAAGGTGAGCCTACGGAGATTAGAGGAAGTGGTAAAAAATGGCATTTTGGAAAAGTGTCAGAAGGTGTTTGATAATGGTTTGGGCAAGTAGATGATTTCCATTTGCCATGAGACTCCACAGGGTGAAATGACACATATAATTAGGGCCTTCCACCAATTTGGTGCTTATTTGGGCAAAGTTGCCAATGCAACTTTTGTAAACCATAGAAATTAGCAGAAATGAACTTGTGCAGATCCAGTTGAGTAAATCACTTCTCCTTGATGCACCACTTGGTGTGGTGACCTCATTTGGTCATGTGATCATGCTCACAAAAGTTGGGGTCAAGGAGAGAAAGTTGGTAGTACAAAGTTGTTCAAATTTGATTCTGGTCAGAGAGGGGTTTGGGGCATTTTGGTGAACCAAAATGACCTTAATTGAGATGAGGCTTTGCAAGGTGATCACAATATGCATTTGTGACTTGCTGGATTTTCCTTGGATTTTCATGAAAATACTTCCTGTAGAAATATTTCAAATCCTTGAAATGGACAGGAATGGTTTTTGGAGGTTTTGTCCAATATTTTGAACATGACCATGGGTTGAAACTCTTATATATGGAAAATATATGTCCACTGAGTTTCCCTGATTTTCCTCAAATATTTTTGAAGCTTTAAAATAAATTTAACCTATTAAAGACCATTTCTGACCTAAAGCAAAAGCCTTTAAATAAAATAGGAAAATTACTTTTAAAATTATATTTTTGTGCTTTATGGGGGTCCTATATCTAATAGGTTTCAAATATACTCTTTGAAATATTTTTCATACCATAAATCAAGTACTTGCAGTGCAAACCTCAATTTAGGGGGTTTCGGAAAACTATTTTTTGAAAATACTATTTGGCCAAATTATTTTTGTAAGAAAATTCTAAATTGCACTATACACATGGCGTGATCATTGAGCAGAAGTTTGGGGCAAGGAGATGAAGTATATAAGTTGGAGTTGTGTTGACTTTAAGGAGCACCTGAAAATCACAGAGAGAGAAACCAACTCCAAATAAAAAGCCAAATGATGCAAAAGTTTTTGTTGGTCCAAATTTTCATGCTTTACAAAAGCAGGGTGTGACAGACCTACCCCCCTTACAAGAATCTCGTCACCAAGATTCCTAAACTAGGCTCTCAAAGAGATCGGGAAACTCGGATCTAAGGTAGTCTTCATGTTCCCAGGTGGCTTCTGCTTCAGTGTGGTTGCTCCACCGGACCTTGAAGTATTTGATGGTGTGGCTTCGCGTACATCGTTCTGCTTCATCCAAAATTCGGATGGGCCTCTCACGGTTGGTCAAATCAGGCTGAAGGTCAATGGCTTGGTGATCGACATCTTTGTAGAGATCAGGCTTGTCTAGAACATGGAGACACTTCCGGAGTTGTGACACATGGAATACATTGTGCACATCGGATAGTTCAGGTGGTAGTTCCAACTGATAAGCCACCTTTCCTCGCTGTGCAGTGATCTTAAAGGGGCCAATGAATCTTGGTGCGAGCTTCCCCTTAATGAGGAAATGCTTGGTTCCCTTAAGGGGGGTTACCCATAGGTACACATGGTCTCCGACATGGAAGTTCACCTGTCGACGACGAGTGTCAGCATAGCTCTTCAGTCTTGACTTGGCGGTCTTCAGACGCTCTCTGACTAGCTGCACTTGTTCTTCTGCTTCGTGGAGAACATCTGGTCCAAAGACTATCCCTTCTCCGGTTTCTGACCAATGGAGGGGTGTGCGACACTTGCGCCCATATAACACTTCAAATGGTGCCATCTAGAGAATTGATTGGTAACTATTGTTATAGGAGAACTCAGCAAACGGAAGACAATCTTCCCACTTAGCTCCATATGCTAGGACACAGGCTCGGAGCATATCTTCGAGAATCTGATTCACTTGTTCTGTCTGGCCTCCGGTCTGTGGGTGGAAAGCAGTGCCGAAAGACAACTTGGTTCCCATGGCCTCTTGGAACTTCTTCCAGAATCTAGAGGTAAACTGGGTTCCTCGATCTGACACAATCTCTTTAGGAACACCATGAAGACTTACAATTCTGTTGATGTATAGAGTCGCCAGCTGGTTGCCATCATAGGTAGTCTTGATAGGAATGAAATGGGCCACTTTGGTCAAATGGTCGACTATAACCCAAATGGAGTCATGACCCTTATTTGACCTGGGTAACCCAGTGACCAAATCCATTCCGACTTTATCCCATTTCCATTCGGGAACCCTGAGTGGTTGGGGCAATCCAGCAGGTCGCTGATATTCAGCCTTGACCCTTTGGCCTACATCACACTTTGCAACATAGGTGGCAATCTCCCTTTTCATCCCGTGCCACCAGAATCTTTCCTTCAGGTCTTGATACATCTTGTTCACTCCAGGATGGATGGAATACGGGGTTTCATGAGCTTCTTGCAAGATCAGATTCTTGAGCTCAATCTTGTTGGGAACGCAAATGCGACTCCCAAACCACACAACTCCTTGCTCATCCTCTGAGAAACTTGGGGCTTTGCCCACCTTGATCTTCCTCTTGATGCCTTCAATACTCTCGTTTCCCTTCTGAGCTCCCTTAACATCATCCATCAGGGTAGGCTTGACTTCGAGGTTGGCTAAGAATCCTGGTGCAACCAGTTCCAATCCGAAGCCTTGAAGTTCTTCATATAAGGCGGGTAGCCTTTCCTTAATCATAGCGTTCAAGGAACAAGCCTTTCTACTTAAGGCATCTGCTACCACATTAGCCTTCCCAGGGTGGTATTGAACACTGAGGTCATAATCCTTGATCAACTCTAGCCATCTTCTCTGGCTCATGTTCAATTCTTTCTGAGTGAAAATATACTTCAGACTTTCGTGATTCGTGTATATCTCACACCGCTTCCCTAGGAGGTAATGTCGCCATGTCTTCAGGGCATGAACCACTGCTGCTAACTCAAGATCATGAGTAGCATAGTTCCCTTCATGAGGCCGTAGTTGCCTTGAAACGTAAGCTACGACTCTGCCCTGTTGCATCAGAACACTTCCCAGTCCGGTTCTCGACGCATCACAATATCAAAAATTCCTTGTGAATATCAGGTGTGGCCAGTACTGGGGCGGTGGTTAATCTCTTCTTCAGCTCCTGGAAGCTCTCTTCACATTTTGGTGTCCACTCTAACTTCTTTTCCTTCTTCAGGAGCTTGGTCATAGGTCGGGCAATGCATGAGAATCCTTCAACGAACTTGCGGTAATATCCCGCGAGTCCGGGGAAACTTCTGACTTCCTTCACATTGCTCGGGGTTTGCCATTCAGCCATGGCCTGGATCTTGGTGGGATCCACTGACAACCCCTCGGCATTCAGTACATGACCCAAGAATCCAACCTCATGCAACCTAAATTCACACTTGCTGAACTTGGCATACAGTTGGTGTTCTCGAAGCTTATCTAGCACCATCACTACTGGAATCAGCTACTTTGCCATCTGCCAGTTCTTTGCCGTCTGCTAGCAGACGGCAAAGAAGCTCTTTCCCATCAGCTACCCAAAAGCAGAGGACAAAGAACTGGCTGATGGCAAAGGCCTTCTTTGCCATCAGCCAGTTCTTTGCCGTCCGCTAGCAGACGGCAAAGATAATTTGCCGTGAGCTGGCGGACGACAAAGAGGGAGGTGGCCCACACTAACAGGCTGATTAGGGAAAACCTACCAGGGGCCCCTCTTTGCCGTCCGCTAGCAGACGGCAAAGAGTAAAAAAGCGGACGGCAAAGGGGGGCGGATGACAAACATTTAGACTACTAATGGCCGAGCCCCACCCCGCCCATCTCTCTCAATCTGTTTCTGTCCCCCTCCACCCGCCGCCGCCCCCTTGCCCCACCGCCCCACACCCCGTCGCCCCACCGTCCCAACCATCCGCCGCCACCCGCCACCGCCCCCTGGCGCCCCGTCGCCCGAACGGCGCCCCCGGTGCCCCGCCTCCCCCACCACCTGCCCGTCGGCCCCTACGCTCGCGCCGCCCCCGGAGCCAGGCTCGCCGCCGCCCCTGCGCCCGCGCCCCTCCGGAGCCAGGCTCGCTGCGGGCCCCCTGCGTCCGCCTCGCGCCACCCGGAGCCAGGCCCGCCGCCGCTTCCCTAACCGCGGCCATCCACCACCACCCCTTGCCCCTGGAGCCAAGGTGAGCATTTTTTTGTTTTTTTCTACTGTTTTTCTTTGCTGTTTAGGTTTAATTATGTTATTGATAGGTTTAGGTTAGTAGTTGGTTTAGGTTAGTGCTAGATTTAGGTTTAGATAATTAGAAGAAGAAAGTTGAAAAAAAGAAGAAGAAGTAGAAGAAGAGGAAAAAGGAAAAAAGGAAGAAGAATAAGAAGAAAGTTGAAAACAGAACAATATAGAAGAGGAAAAAGGAGAAGAAGAAGAAAGAAGAAGAAGAAGAAGAGAAGAAGAAGAAGAAGAAGAAGAAGAAGAAGAAGAAGAAGAAGAAGAAAGAAGAGGAGGAGGAGGTGGAGGAGGGAGAAGAAGAAAGAAGAAGAAGAAGAAGAAGAAGAAGAAGAAGAAGAAAGAAGAAGAAGAAGAAGAAGAAGAAGAAGAAGAAGAATAAGGAGAAGAAGACCCCGACACGCCACCCCGACACCCCGGCCCGACACCCCGACCCAGACCCCCGACCCCAGACACCCCGACCCCGACACGCCACCCCGACACCCCGGCCCGACACCCCGACCCCGACCCCCGACCCCCGACACCCCGACCCACCCCGGCAACCCAACCCTGACCATGACCCACCTCCGGTCACTGCCGCACGCCGGCCGCCACCCCGACCCCGACCCGCGACACCCCGACCCCGACACGCCACCCCGACACCCCGGCCCGACACCCGACCCCGACCCCCAACCCCCGACACCCTGACACCACACATGTTGATGCCACTAAACCCTATGAACGAGGGGCGGAGGAGGCCTGTACCGCGTGGACGTCGACGACCCGAGGCGGCGGAGCTCGAGCTAGATCTCGAGCTCAGGCCTCTCTGGGGTTGAATGGATGGGTCGGGAGGTATATTAGGGGTGTAGGGGAGCGATAGGGAGCGAGAGAGAGGCTCGGGGTCGCCTTTTATAGGCTGGCCAAGGTCCACCGTAGGCGCGGCCTACGGGTGCCCGCGGGATCGCCTCGGGTGGCCGTTAGAGAGGGAACGGAGGGCTCAGGGGTGTTCGTGGGATTGGTGTAGGGTGCCAGGGAGTGAGAGGAGGAGCGGGACGAGCTGCATGTGGGCCACAGGAGTGGCGCGAGCATTGGCCGAGTGGGGCGGCTCTCTAGCGCGAGCCGCAGGAGAGAGTGGAGGGCGCGGGAGCAAGTGGGCGGCCTGCTGGGGTGCAGCGGACGTCGAGGGCACCGACTGGCGCGCGGGGGAGGCTCGAGGTGGCCGGGAGACGCGGCGTCAACGGTCGGGTGCCCTGCCAGGCGCTCCAGAGCATGACATTGGCCGGCATCCGCAGTTTTCCCGCGTCCGCGCGCGTCCACTTGCGTCTGGCAGCTTTAGGGGGCATGGGCAAAAGCTGGGGAGAGCCTTGGATGCTCTGGAAAGCTGAGAGGAGAGAAGGAGGCTGAGAGAGAGGGAGGAGTCTACTGCCCAGAGAAGAAAAATGGGGTTCTCCCCCCTTCATCATTGCTTCCTCGGGCAGCAAGGCACACAGGTGCTAGAGGGGAACTAGGAGGGGTCGTGGCACAAAGGTGAGCCTACGGAGATTAGTGGAAGAGGTCAAAAATGTCATTTTCAGAAAGTGTTGGAAGGTGTTTGATAATGGTTTGGGCAAGTAGATGATTTCCATTTGCCATGAGACTCCACAGGGTGAAATGACACATATAATTAGGGCTTTCCACCAATTTGGAGCTTATTTGGGCAAAGTTGCCAATGCAACTTTTGTAAACCCTAGAAATTAGCAGAAATGAACTTTTGCAGATCCAGTTGAGTAAATCACTTCTTGTTGATGCACCACTTGGTGTGGTGGCCTTATTTGGTCATGTGATCATGCTCACAAAAGTTGGGGTCTAGGAGAGAAAGTTGGTACTACAAAGTTGTTCAAATTTGATTCTGGTCAGAGAGGGTTTTGGGGCATTTTGGTGAACCAAAATGACCATAATTGAGATGAGGCTTTGCAAGGTGATCACATATGCATTTTTGACTTGCTAGATTTTCCTTGGATGTTTATGAAAATATTTCCTGTAGAAATATTTCAAATCCTTGAAATAGGCAGGAATGGTTTTGGGAGGTTTTGTCCAATATTTTGAACACGGCCATGGGTTGAAACTCTTATATATGGAAAATATATGTCCACTGAGTTTCCCTGATTTTCCTCAAATATTTTTGAAGCTTTATAATAAATTTAACCTATTAAAGACCATTTCTGGCCTAAAGCAAAAGCCTTTAAATAAAATAGGAAAATTACTTTTGAAATTATATTTTTGTGGTTTATGGGAGTCATATATCTAATAGGTTTCAAATATACTCTTTGAAATATTTTTCATACCCCAAATCAAGTACTTGCAGTGCAAACCTCAATTCAGGGGTTAATGGAAAACTAATTTTTGAAAATACTATTTGGCCAAATTATTTTTGTAAGAAAATTCTATATTGCACTATACACATGGCATGATCATTGGGCAGAAGTTTGGGGCAAGGAGATGAAGTATATAAGTTGGAGTTGTGTTGACTTTAAGGAGGACCTGAAAATCACAGAGAGAAAAACCAACTCCAAATAAAAAGCCAAATGATGCAAAAGTTTTTGTTGGTCCAAATTTTCATGCTTTATTAATGTAGATGACATGTTACAAAAGCAGGGTGTGACAGTTGGGCAGGCACCTGCGTGGCAACATGCAGCCCTTCGTGCAGGCTCCACCACCGCGCCACCTCAGCTGCCTGCCTGCCTACATGGCACCGCATGCATCGCTGGCCAGGGCGCGTGTCGAAGCAAGGAGGAGCGGCGACGGATGGGACGGGCCTCGCCCCCGTCCCCGATAAAGCGAAGGGACACCTAAGCCTCGCATTAAATGCATTTTGTCTTGTAATACCAGCGATAAGCTCACACCACTGTAGCACTTTCCACCTGCTGTGTGCCACTGTGGCAGCCCCTTTCGCCTATAAAAGGAGGCCCATGGCGCACTGGATAAGGATTCGGATCTTTCAAACCTAGGAACACCTAGAGCTAGTTCAAGGGGTCAAGAACACTAAATACATCCACCAAAGCAGGATCGTAGGGTTTTACGCATCTTTGCGGCCCGAACCTTAGTAAATCCCCTTTGTGTTGTCTACTAGTCCTGCTCTTCTCACGATCCCCGCGCCCCGCGACCGTAGAAGGGATTCTAGTGATCTCATAGGTGTCGTTTCCCACCAAAATCTTTGGCGTGCCAGGTAGGGGACGCAATTGGAGAATCAGGCCTAGCAGTCGACCTAGCTTTTTTTCATCGCCACGTCTCCTGCCGAGAGGGCGGCCAAGAAGGCGGCACTGCCCATTGGCACGAAGATATATTAAAGATAGCATTGTCTTGGTCATGAACCTGCAGCGGCGACGGAGAACGGGGTGCCTAGTCCCGGCGCTGGCCCTCCAACCGATTGATTTTGTAGATGTGGCTGAGGATGGGCTGGATATGCTCATTAAGCGCCGCGATGTCGGCATCCTCCGGCAAGCTCTTCAGCACAGCTTCGAAATCTAGGTCTGGGTGCCAGTGTGCAATCTTGGTGAGCACCCTAGTCATGGTCCCTCGGCAGAGTATCCGGGATTCCTCGGTCAGGGAGGCCGCCTGGTTGGAATGAAGCCGCCCTAGGGCGCCGATGACCTTCTGAAAGTATATGGTCAGGTTGGCATTGGGGCTCAGGCTCGCTTCCGGGGCGTACCTCATCTCTGGCATCCCCATAATGGCCAGCTGATCGGCGGCCAAGTTTGCAACGATGGCAAGGCACTCGAGCCAACGTTTCTCGCCCGCCTCAGCTCCTTGGTCAGGATCCCCGTCTCGTTCATCAGCAGTTGCCTCTCCGTCTACAGCTCCTTGGTCAAGATCCCCTCCCGGGTTCTGGCCTCCGACAACATCTCCTCGACCTCTCCCAGCTTCAGCTTGAGGTCTTTGATGGATATGTTGGCTTCAGAGAGTTCTCCAGCCTTACTGATGACCTCGCCCTGCGCCACCGTCAGGGCGCCGTTGAGCGTATCCTTCTCCTGGGCCAGCTTTAGAGCTTGCCCCTCTAGCTCCTTCACCCTGCCGGTGTGGGCCTGAGCCTGGGCGTTGAGTGCTTCCTGATGCCTCCGCTCCAGCTCTTGGTCCGCTGCAGGACGAGCTTGTCCACCTCTTCGTCCTTGCCGCGGAGCGTGGCGGCAAGCTTCTCCTCGCGCGCGGCAAGGTCCTCTTCCTGGGTCTTCATTGCGGCCTCATGCTGGGTCTGGGCGGCTTCGGCTTCGTCGGCCAACTTCTTCGCTGTTTCCTGGGCCTTCTCGACGTCGGCCAACTTTAGGGCGAGCTCCACCTCATGGTTGGCCAGCTCGCCCTGGGCGGCCTTCAGTTCGTCCTGGGCCTGGCGGAACCAGTCTTGCACTTCGGCGACGCGCCCTCCAAAGTCTGCCTTCGCCTTCTCCACCAATGCCGTCATGGACTTGGCCTTGTCCAGACGGGCGCGGTGGAGTGCCTGAAGCTTCCGGAAGCTGGCACCCATGGCTTGGAGTAGCTGCTCCTCCTGGGAGCCGACGCCACCGACGTCCGGCTCATCAACAACCTCGAGCCCGGCAGCGGCAAGCGCCTCCTTGTCGAACACCTCTCCCTCAAAGGGAGCCCTACTGCTCGACGCGCCAAGGAGAGGGACGAAGATAACGTCGCTTACCCTCAGGTACATGCCGGAGCCAGAGGCAGCGGAGTAGGAGGGCAGGTCATCAAACGCCACCTCCTCGGCAGTGGCCTTGCCGGCTTCCCCGGCAGCCCCTTATCGGGCTCTTCGGCAGGCCCCTTGGCGGCGCCCCCGGTGCTCTCCTCGGCAGCAATCTTCTCCTCCTCTGCCGCGGCATCCGTGGTGACATCTTTGATGGTGGTGTCGACGTCCTCTGAGGAGGGTTCTGGACGCCAAGAAGGAGATAGGGCGGAGCCAAGATCGAAAGCCAGTAAGGAAAAGAGGAAAGAAACAATGCAAGCAGAAGTGGAAGGAGAGTGGCTTACTCGTGTCGGGTCGTGAGGCGGAAGTCCCTTCTCCACCAAGATCTGGCGTCGAGGCGAAGCTACTAGCGCCCGTGTTCTCCCCCTCCTCCTCCATGTGCATGGCCTCGACGCTTGGTGCCCTTGCCGGGGACACCCCTCGGGGCGGCGTGGTCGACGGGGGCGGCACGATGGGAGAAGCCCCCAGCTGCTCCCCTTGTTGTTGCTCCCCTCCTACATCCATGGCGGGCTCAGCACCAAAAGCAATGTGCATTACGCACATTGGCAAGGATGGGTGATGGACTTACGCTGGGGGCTGGGCTGGGGGCTGCCGTCCAGGCTACTCGACACCACCAGTGGCGTACTGGAGGTGCCTGCCGGGGGCTGGCCACTCGCCGAAATCCTAGCCCTCTTTATCCTCTGGGCCAGCGTCTCCACATCCCTGCAAGATGAAGGCAAGTGAGCAGCGCCATTAGGGGAAGTGTAAGGAATGAGGGAGGAAAACAGAAGCTTACTCTTCATTCTCTTCCTCCTCCTCTGTTGCTTTCCTTTTTCTCTCCGGGCTGAGAGGCCCAGGGTCTCTCTCCGGGCTAAGAGGCCCGAAGTCAAACGCAATCCCCGCGCTGATGCTTGCCACTGAGGGGGAAGGCGATGGCGTCCGGCTGCGCTTGGATAATGAAGAAGCAGATGTCTTCTTCTTCGATGCCATGGCTTTCACCATTTTCTTCATCGCCGCCGCCCTCGTCTGGCGCACGGGCGCTTCCTGGGCTTGCCGCAGCTGCACGACCCGGTCAAGGCGGACCGGCTCGCCGGAGGTGGCCTGCCGCAGGACCCGCCTTTTTCCAGTGACCGAGGGATCGACAATCGCGGTCCTCTCCTCCTCGCCCTCCTCCTCCGATGACCCGTCGGCGGCGTCTTCAACGAGGGGAGCCCCGATGTCGGTGCCGCCAGCCTCCCCAGCGGCTGCTGCCCACCGGGCGAACTCCCCCTCCTCCGCCTCCATCACGGGCTTGTCCACGACGCCGCCGGCGCTGCCAGCCTCCCTGACGAGCTTTGCCTCCTCCTCGACAAGCCTCACCTCCTCCACCAAGGCGGCGATATAGTCCAGCTCCGCGGGAGAGGTGTCCTGGATAAGCCGCGGCTCGGCGGTGACATATATCTCGTGCAGGGTGTCGAAGAACTCCCGCACCATGAGACCGTCTGGCTCAACCCAGTTTGGGTCAAGGCCATGCGTGTTGAAGAGCGGCATCATGGCAATGATCTTGTTCTGGCGAGAGTTGTTGCTCAGCAGGACCACTCCCACCGGCAGCTTGAAGACGAGCTCCTTGTCGACATTGCCGGCCATCGCGGCAGCCCTGGCAAACTTGCCGGACTGCTCGACCTCGCCCTCGTCATCAACCTCGAGCTGGAAGATCCGTTGGCAGAGATGGGCGTGCCTCAGCACCGTCAGGTTGTTGTCGAGGCCGGGGCAGAGCCTCATGATGTCGGCGGCGTTAAAGAAGAGCCAGGCCGGCCTCCCCTTGTCGTGCAGAGGGGCAATTTGGTGGCGAATGAAGTCCGGCCCAATCATTACGAGGGTGAGCCCGGCCTGGGTGAGCCGAAGAAACCTGGTGGTGGCGATCGTAAGCTTCGCGTCGTCGGCGTCAACATCACCCCAATCGCCCCCATGGACCGGCGGCTCCTCGCGAACCGCGCAGAATGCCGGCGGGTCCTCCTCCTCAATCCAGCACCACCAGCCCCGCCATTCTTCCCACCTCTCCTTCGTGGCGCCGTCCGGGTACGCCCCCATGGCTCTCGGGATCCAGGCGACACAGCCAGCAATGGCGCCCCCTTTTTGGATCCGAGGGGAGAAGTAATGGCGAAAGACCGCCCTGCTGGGGCGCACCCCGACGAAGCCCTCGCAGAGATGTGCGAAGATAGCCATGCACGCCACGGCATTCGGGGTGAAATCCAAGAGGCGTAAGCCGTAGGTGTGCATGATATCCTTGAAGAAATCAGAAAAGGGGGGACAGAGCCCGCAGGAGAAATAGTCGACGAAGAAGGGGTACCGATTTGGGGAGGGCCCGGCACTGGCAGGGATGACGTCCGTGGCTGGATGCCCCATCTTCTCTCCCCCTGTCTTCACTCCCCACAGGTCCTTGAACATCTCCCGGAGCTCAGGCACGCCGACCGTCGAGGGGAAGTGAGCGGACTACACCCGTCGCGCCACCAGCTCGCTCTCTGGCTGCTCTGACACCTCGGCATCCTTTGCCGCTCCGTTGCTTTTGGTGGACTTAGGCGCCATGGCGGCTGTGGGAAGCGAAAAAGAAGAGGATGGCGGAAGCACAGCGGTGATGGACGAAGGCAGGGAGGCTCGAGAAGAAGGAAGAAAGGGGGCGGCGGTTCTGTGATTGGAGAAAGGCGCAAGGGAGGGGTAAAGTGAGCAGCATGCCCGCAGTTATTCCTTTTTTTGGGAAGGCGCGGGCCGCCTCCTTTCCCATTAACTGCGATGCGATGCATGCGTGCGAACGCTGTCCCACGCATGCCCCCCATGTCACGCGCGCGGACATGACCCCCATGTCACGTGTTCAACGCGGGTCGTGGAGAAGCGCAGCGGACGGAACAGTTACCACGGTAAAATCCGCCCCAACTGCCCGCGCACCGTTCTGGGCCTGGCCCAACAACGTGTTGCGCTTATGTGTAGCCCAGGCCTGGGGGCTCCTATCGGTGTACAAAAGTAGGGGCTCTGCTTTTGACCCCTTTACTTGTGCATGGGCAGTCAGAGCCACCCGCCGTGGCCACGCATAACAGGGTAGGAAAGGGAAGCCGGAGAGAAGCCGAAGGCACAAGACAAGCAAAGCAACGACAAGGACCAAGGCCACAAAGATCAGATGGACGAAGCAGGTTTTCCCCGGCCAGGACCCTTGCCGGGGCAGCCTCAGCGGCCCCGGCAGGACCCTTGCTGCGGAAGTTCGCCCCCACCAGCCGAGCGAGCCACTTTTGAGCCCACCAACGCTAAACGAATGCGTTGGGACAGGGCTCGGGAGGCAGCTCCGTGGTGGCATGAAGATCTTTGTGAAGATAAAGAATAGTCAAGATCAAATGAGGATAGGAAGGCAACGATCCTCACCAAGATCCTTACCGAAGAAATCAACAAGACCCCCAGCAAGATCCTTGCCGGGGACGCCAGCGCGCCACGGCAAGACCCTTGCCGGGCCACACGGCAAGACCCTTGCCGGGCCACCCGACAAAACCCTCACCAAGCGTGCCAGCAGGGCCACTGCTAGGCCTACGCCAGCCAAGTCTCCGCCGCTGTTCGCATGCAGCTGCCGACTCAACCAGTTGGGCAGGCACCTACGTGGCAACATGCAGCCCTTCGTGGAGGCTCCACTACCGCACCACCTCAGTTGCCTGCCTGCCTACATGGCACCGCATGCATCGCTGGCCAGGGCACGTGTCGAAGCAAGGAAGAGCGGCAACGGATGGGACGGGCCTCGCCCCTGTCCCCGATAAAGCGAAGGGACACCTAAGCCTCGCATCAAATGCGCTTTGTCCTGTAATACCAGCGATAAGCTCATAGCACTGTAGCACTTTCCACCTCCTGTGTGCCACTGTGGCAGCCCCTTTCGCCTATAAAAGGAGGCCCATGGCGCACTGGAGAAGGATTCGGCTCTTTCGAACCTAGCAGCACCTAGAGCTAGTTCAAGGGCTCAAGAACACTAAATACATCCACCAAAGCAGGATCGTAGGGTTTTACGCATCTTTGTGGCCTGAACCTAGGTAAATCCCCTTTGTGTTGTCTTTCCGCTCTTATGATCCCCACACCCCGCAACCGTAGAAGGGATTCCAGTGATCCGATAGGTGTCGTTTCCCACCGACAGACTTCATTCAAATGAAATGCTAGCTGCATTATCACAAACCACATCAAATCTACATGCCATGATCATGCATCATATTGTTGCATATGCTTGTGTACTGATTTTCGGCACCGTCCTTCTCGATAGGTCCTGCTTCGGAGACCGTTCCAGAGTACTAGTTAGAGGAGCAGTGCCCCTGTTGATCTACCAGGCAAGCAAACCCCCTTGTTCATTCTGATACAACCCCACTCTCTTGCTCCTGCTCTCTTTTATTGCATTAGGACAACAACAATTCAACTGCTACTTTATGCTGCGGTAGTTGAACCCATTCCTCTACATGATCTGTCATTGCCATAGTAAATAGTTGAAACCCACTAGCATGTGTAGGAGTTGAATGATCCATGTTATGTTCCTACCATGCCATGCCTGCTATTGCATAGAGTTGTGTCAGATTTGATTCATTGGGAATGAATTCGAGTGTTATACCATGTTCTGATGCTGAGAGTTAAGTGTGTGAACACGATTTGGTAAAGGTAGTGGTGAGAGGCCATGTAGGAGTACATGGTGGGTTGTCTCACTGGAACCATCCCAAAGAACTGAGTTCTATGTATGTTGTCCAATGACTAGCTACTACCACACATTGGAATGCTTAAGTGCCCCTCTCTACTTATTAACCAACTTGATCTTTGTCCAGGAGTCGCAACTAGTTTCTGGTGTTTATAGGTAGTGTTTGTCGGCGTTTTGGGAACGGGGGTCCCCAAACTTGCCTGCCTGCGGCCCACTTAGTGGCTCCACTAATGGCCTGGTATGGCCCATCTTCATCAGCAAACACTCAAGACCCCTGCGAGGCGGACGATACAAGACCTCCTCAGGGGCAGCCTCACTAGGTTGGCTCGCGAGGAGTGGAGAGATCAAGGCGAGGGGAACCTCGTGAGGTTTCTGTGACGTGAGCCATGACGACCAAGGCCAGGCGGGCGCCAGCAGGCGCAGAGTACTGGTTTCCTCTTTGGTGCTAAAGGAGCAGGCGCAGGCAAGGAGTCCCGAGGCATCATGCAAAGGTTTCCATATCGGTGCAATGAGACCCAGACCAGCAGGATGACAGGACGGTGGTCATCATGGAGCCCACGACGTCGTCACCACCAGAGACTTTGGCAGGCGAAGACCACCTTTTCTCAGGATAGCTTGTATTAGCTATCCCCCTTCAAATTGGCTGTTGTGGGATCCCTTCCCGCCTAAACATTTGGGAAGAGGACCAGGGCCTCTATAAATAGGACTAGCCACCACCGTAGGAGGGACCTGATCTTGGATTGGATCCATTCCTTCCTCGCACGCACAACTCATCGATCTCAAGAACACCTCTCCATAGGAGGGTGTTCTTCCCTTGTACTTGTTCATCCTCAGCCTATAAGGCAATACACCACACCACACTGTAGTAGGGTATTACACCACATCGGTGGCCCAAACCAGTACAAACTCTTGTGTCCCTTGTTCCATGGGTTTGGCGAGCTAGGCCTTGAGATCGCGGTGATAGTGTGAGCTAGGGGGAGAGAGATCTTCGTGCGAACCCCAGAGTTCGAACCTCAAGGGTTTTGCCGGAACCCATAATCCAACATTTGGTGTGCCAAGTAGGGATGCGCCGAAGTTCACCTCTCCGTCGGCACCACCTCCCCGATTCTGTCCCCATGGCCGGCGTTGCTCCTCCAAATTGCCCAACGGACGCCCATGACGGCGCCAGGGGACTCAGAGCCTTTATCCCCGCCTTGAGGCAGGTGTAGTGGCCGCCAAGTTGAAGCCGAAGATGCCGCCACGCTACGATGGTGCGGCGGATCCATTGGCCTTCCTACTAGCGTATGAGGAGGCCATCCTGGAAGCTGGAGGAGATGACAAGGTCATGGAGAACTGGTTCCCCATGGCCCTCGCTGCCGCGCCGCGCGGCTGGCTGCTCAACCTGCTAGGATCCTTTATGGCTTATAGGGAAGAGCTGCGTGGCCTTTTCGTTGCACACTTCGGTGGCTCGCAAGCACCACCCTTGGACCGCCAAGAAGTTTTTCCACCGGATCGGCGCCGCCTCTGTGCAGCAAGGAGATCCTCCGGGATGGGCGGCGCCCAAGGCCGACCTCACCTTCGACTCAGGGGATCACCCCGTCACCACTGCCAGCTCGGGCGTGCTCCCAATGCTTTGCACGCCCACCATCTGCAACATAGCCATTACTAAGACCCTCATCGATGGCAGGGCCGACCTTAATGTGTTCTCCGTGGAGGCTTTCGGCTTGCTTCACGAACCGCACGAATGGCTCCATCCCACCAAGCCCTTCTCTGGGGTCGGCAGCGGCTCCACCAGCCCCTTGGGCAGATCTGCCTCCTCGTGACCCTCGGCACCCACGACAATTACCGCACCGAGCTTATCGACTTCGACAGCGCCCGCATCAGCCTTCGGTACAATGCCATCCTTGGGTACCCTACCTTAGCTTAGTTCATGGTAGTGACTCATCCGGTCTACAACCTCATGAAGATGCTGGGCAGCAGCGGCGTCCTCACTGTGGCTGGAGACACCAAGGAGGCTCTTGCGGACCTTAAGCTCGCCTTCAGGACCACAACGGCAGCACACCCGGCCGGCGAAGCCACCCCAGGGGCTAAGGAGGCCGCGCCGGCGAATAAGACAGACGCAGTTGTTCACTCAAGATCGGGCCAAAATGAAGCAAGTGCCGGTCGAGGAAGGTGGACCCTCAGGAGCCACCTTCACCATAGGCGCCAACCTCGACCCGGATCAAGAAGAGGCATTGGTGAAGTTCCTGCGCGCGAACAAGGAGGTATTCACCTAGGAACCCAAGCAGCTGGTAGGGGTCCCAAGGGGGGTAATCGAGCATCACTTAAGGGTGTGCCCCAATGTGCGCCCTGTGAAGCAGAAGGCGCAGTGGTAGTCCACAGAGAAGCAGTCGTTCATTGTCCAGGAAACTCGCAAGCTGGAGGCAGCAGCTGTCATTCGCGAGGTCCGATACCCGATGTGTCCGGCGAACCCCGTCGTCGTGCCAAAGAAACGCAGAAGGAATGCATGTGTGTCGACTTCACCAACCTCAACAAAGCCTGTCCCCAAGACCCGTTCTCGCTTCCGCGCATTGACCAGATCGTCGAGTCCACCACCGAGTGCGACCTGCTGTGTTTCCTGGATGCATTCTTGGGCTACCACTAGATCAAGATGGTAGTGGAGGATGTGGAGAAGACCGCCTTCTTAACCACATGCAGGGTGTATTGCTACACCTGCATGTCGTTCGGACTGCGCAATGCCGGGGCGATCTTCCAGCAGCTGATGCACATCGCCCTGGGTCAGCAGCTCGGGAGAAACGCTAAATCCTACATCGACGACATCATGGTAAAATCTCGGGAGGCGAGAACCCTCATTTAGGATCTAGAGGAGACCTTAGATAGCCTGCGCCAGGTAGATTTGCGGCTCAACCCAGAGAAGTGCGTGTTCGGTGTCCCCTCTTACAAGCTACACGGTTTCCTCGTGTCTCACACCGGGATCCAGGCTAATCCCGAGAAGGTCAAGGCGATAGAAGACATGAGCCCACCGCAAACTCTCAAGGAAATGCAGAAGATTGCAGGTTGCGTGACCTCGCTGGGGCGCTTCATCTCCAAGCTGGGGGAGCGCGCCTTGCCATTCCTCAGGCTGATGAAGAAGAAGGGTCTGTTCAAGAGGACCTTGGAGGCCGACCTGGCATTTCAAGACCTCAAGAGATACCTGACCAGCCCCCTCGAGCCCTTGGTCCTTTACCTGGCCGCCACTCCCCACTTCGCCAGCGTGGCGTTAGTGGCGGTCCAGGAAGAGTGCCCGACCAAAAGTTCGCCGCGCAATGCTGCACCCTCGGCAGGGATGACGCGGCACCAAGACGGCACCACCGAGGCCACGACGGTGTCGGCCGACGATCAGGCCTTGCAAGACGGCGCTCCCGGGCTCGCGGAGGCCCAGATGAGCGACCAGGCTCTTGAGGTCCCCCCACCTCAGGAGGCACCACAACCTCCAGAGGGCACATGCTCCACCGGCACTCCCGCCCTCGTCGAGCACCCACTATACTTGACAGCACAGTGTTACGGGACGCGAGAGCGCGGTATCCCATGCCGCAGAAGCTCCTGCTCGCGCTCTTGGTGGCCTCACACAAGCTGCGTCATTACTTCCAAGGCCACCCGATCAAGGTCGTCTCAGCTTACACACATGAGAGGGTGCTCCGGAGCCCTAATGCCGTGGGAAGGGTCGCCGAGTGGAACATCGAACTTCAGGCATTTCAGCTCGAGTTCAGCACAACCAGGGTCATCAAAGGGGCCGCCCTTGCCAACTTCGTGGCCGAATGGACCGACGCCCCGGAACCTGAAGTTGGCCAGAGCCGATCTCTCTCGCCAGGAAATGAAGCACCAGATGGTTGGGTCATGTACATTGACGATGCCTTCGCATGCCAAGGTGCGGGGGCTGGGGCCGTGCTCATCTCGCCTACCCAAGACAAGCTCTACTACGCAGTGCAGCTCTGCTTCCAACGGGGCGAGAAGTTCTCCAAAAACATTGCGGAGTACGACGGGTTGATCGCCGGCCTCAATGCAGCGGCGACCGTAGGAGTGAAGCATCTCACCGTCAAGGGAGACTCCTAGATCCTCGTCAACTTCTCTAACAAGGTGTACGAACCAAGGGACGAGCACATGGAGGCGTACCTCGTAGAGGTGCGCAAGATGGAGAAGCAATTCTTGGGCCTGGAACTGCAGCATGCACCATGCAGGACCAACAAGGAGGCCGATGATATCACCAAGAGGGCGTCAAAGGCGCTAGCCCCAAGAACCCGGCGTCCTCGAGGAGCGACCCTTCAAGCCTTCAGTGGCCCCCGCGACTACAGATACCACGCCCTCTCAAGAGGAACTCCCCCAACCACCGACCTCTTGAGCACGTCTACTCCTGGTGCTCGAGCCTCAGGAGGGTTGCTAGACCAAGGAGTTCAAGGCATACCTGGTGCAGGGGATGCTGCTGGAGAAGGAGGAGGATGTAGAGCATGTGGCTCTACAAGCCATGACATACTGCATCCAAGATGGTGAGCTTTATAGAAAACAGCCGAATGATGTTTCCTTATGATGCATCTCTAGGAAGCAAGGGGGTGAGCTGCTGGCTGACATAGACAGCGGAGATTGCGGGCATCACTCGTCGTCCCGCATCCTGGTTCGCAAGGCATTCCGCAGCGGGTTCTACTGGCCCATGGCACTCAACAATGCAGCCAAGCTGGTGAAATCCTGCAAGGCCTGTCAATTCCACGCCAAGAAGATCCATTAGCCAGCACAGGGCCTCCAGAATATCCCGCTCTCATGGCCGTTCGCGGTCTGGGGGCTGGATATCCTGGGCCCGTTCCCTTGAGCGCCTGGGGCTACCACTACCTCTACGTCGCCTTTGACAAGTTCACCAAATGGGCAGAGGTGGAGGCCGTCCGCACCATGCCAGCCGGGTCCGCAGTTAAGTTCATCAAGGGCCTCGTGAGCCGGTTCGGGGTCCCTAACCGCATCATCATCGACAACGGCTTATAGTTCACTAGCAATCTCTTCAAGACATATTTTGCTAACCTTGGAATGCAGATATGCTACGCCTTGGTGGCACACCCCAGGAGCAATGGCCAGGCTGAGCACGCCAACACGGAGGTCCTAAGAGGCCTCAAGACCAGGACCATCAAGAAGAAGCTCGAGGCCTGCGGTAAGGGATGGCACGATGAGCTCCAGTCCGTGATGTGGTCCATCCGCACCACCGCCACCAAACCAACAAGCGAGACCCCGTTCTTCCTCGTCTACGGAGCTGAAGCAGTCCTTCCTCATGAGATCAAGCATCGCTCCGCACGGGTCCTGGCGTTCGACGAAGTGCACCAGGACGCCATGCGGGGGATGGACCTCGTGCTGGGGAAGGAGCGCTACCGCCAAGCCTCGCTCCGGGCAGCAAGGTACCAGCTGGCGCTGTGACGATATCATTGCTGCAGCGTCCGCTCCAGGACGCTCGAGGCGGGCTATCTCCTCCTAAGGCGGGTGCTCTCTAGGGAAGGGCTATATAAGCTCTCACCCATGTGGGAGGGCTCGGTTAGTATTGCACATGTCTCCAGGCCTAGCGCCGTGCGCCTGGAAACGCAGGACGGGATCCCCATCCAGAACGCCTGGAACATCCAGCACCTCCAGAAGTTCTACCCATGAAGCAAGGCCCAGTGCCTATGAACGTCTCCGCTCGTGACACTCTCACGTAATAATGAGTGGGGCTGTACACGCCCTGGGGACTTCGGAGTGCCGCCCTCGGTCCTTGTGTCCTCCCTCCTACATCCTAGTGGCAGCACTTAGCTTCGCGCTGGTGAGAAGACTAGACTAGGTGCCGGACGCGGCTGTTCATTTGCTTTCCGTAGTTGGCTTGCCCTCTTTAATGGAAATTTGAATTCTGGTGTTTCTCGATGGCTTGGTTCGATTCCCCTTTTCTCTCTGTTTCTTCCCTCGGTTCTCTGTTTTACCCGGCGCTCTCCATCGCACGCCTCGCGAGGGGGCTGGACAGGTGCGCATGTAACCGCTTCTCCTGGTCTCCACGAGGCACCCTTGTTTGAGCTCGCGACTGATGCCCCCTTTTTAAGTCCGTGCCCCATTGGTACCGTGATGTGGTGCGCTAATCCATGGCTGGCCACGCCTGGGGCCCTGAGCAAGGGAGAGTAAGGGTTTCTTAATGATTTTTTGCAGCATCTCGATGCCTGCCAAGTCCATAGCAGGGAAGTCTCATCAGGTGCTTGGAGATGCACGCCTCATGAGTTGGAAACTACTTTCAGATGCATCGAGCTAAGTTATCCTTACACGCCTACGTAAAGCACTGATACCACAACACAACTCAGAGGCGATAAACATATCATAAGGTAGAAAAAGTGATACGGTTCATTATACACCCCCGCGGGGCCCCGTACTTGTTTCTTGCGATGCAGGAAGAAAAGAGAGAACAACAGGCAAAAGCAGCTCCTATGCCCTCGGCTGCTCCCGAGAATCAGCTACCGGCGCTCCCCCGAACTCAGACAGAGCCGTCCTCGCGCTTCACTAGGGCACGACGATGGGACGACCCACCACCGTCCTCGAAGCGAGCGTGGCGATAGGGCGGTTGGTCATAGCCACCGCTGTTGGAGCTGTCGCCAAAGGAGGAGCTGCTGCTGCTGGACGAGCCGCGACCATCACCGAGGGCGAGGTATCCCTTGCCCTCGTCGCGGCCGTCGCCAAGGCCGAGCACCTCGCCACCGTCGCTGTCTTCAGGGCAACACCCAGTGTGGTGACCGTCTTCCCCAAACACCCTCACGAAGAGGGTCGCGACACCGTCGTACTTGAAGTGGAGGGTGCACCGCCTGCTCAGACCGTGCGTGTGGGCGAACGTCTGCCAGCCGCGGGCCAGGGCTACCTTGCCCGTGACAGAGACCTCCACCATGACCCACGAGGTTGTGCTACAGCAACCGTAAGCCTACAGCTAGAGGCCGCCGGGACCAGAGGTCGCCAGCTCACCGGCAAGGGAGCGCGGAAGCTGGAGCCAAGTGCCGGTCGGGTTCTCCGACCACACGATGAACTTCGGCAGCACCTCCGCCGAGCGGAAGCGTGGCCGAGGAGGCCTAGCGACCATGGCACGCCTCCCCTTGTCGACGGGACCGCCATGCCTCAGGCGGCTTCCACCAGGCGGAGAAACGCCGCCTCGGCCGCCCGGAGCGGCACTAGACCCCAAGAGATTCGTCCTCGCCCACGAGGAACCACAGCGGGGGTCACGGCGTGCTTACGTGGGCGACCGCGCCCCCTCTTGGGCGAGGGAGAGCTGGGCCCCTCTTGGCGAGCCTTCCCTTTCTCCGCGGCTGAGAACCTCTTCGTTGGCGCCATGGGCGGTGCAACAAGGCAGTGAAGCAAGCAAGGGAGAAGAAGCAAGAGGAAAGGAGGAAGAGATGGGGACGGGGTCCGCCCTCCCCATTTATAGCAGGAGGAGGCCAACCGATGACCCCCATGATCGCAGGTAATGATGGATTTTCTGCATGCACTAGGGACTCGTCAAGTCGGGCAGTTGCCGAGGCAGCATGGGGAAGCGGAGACGCCCACGTCCCGTCAATCGCCACACATCAATCAAGGCCATAGGCGGTTGGGGCCCGCGGCACTCTGCACTTGCCCCTTGGATTCACCTCGAAGCCAAGTCCGAGAACGCCTTGGGCCCCGGGGCTACTATCGGCTTTCTGGGAATGGGGGTCCCAAGACTTGCCTGCCTGCGGCCCACGGCGTGGCTCCACCAATGGCCTGGTACGGCCCATCTTCATCAGCAAACGCTCAAGACCCTCGCGAGGGGCCAAGCCTCGCGAGGCCGACGACAGAAGACCTCCTCAGGGGCAGCCTCACTAGGCTGGCTCGCGAGGAGAGAAGAGATCAAGGCGAGGGGCACATCGTGAGGTTTCCGTGACGTGAGCCATGACTACCAAGGCCAAGCAGGCGCCGGGCGGGCGCCTGCGGGCGTAGAGTACCGGTTTCCTCTTTGGTGCTAAAGAAGCAGGTGCAGGCGTGGAGTCCCAAGGCATCAGGGAAAGGTTTCCATATCGGTGCAATGAGACCAAGACCAGCAGGACGACTGGACAGAGGTCATCGCGGAGCCCATGACGTCGTCACCATCAGAGCCTTTGCCAGGCGTAGACCACCTTTTGACAGGATAGGTTGTACTAGCTGCCCCTTTCAAATTGGCCGTTGTGGGATCCCTTCCCGCCTAAACATTTGGGAAGAGGACCAGGGCCTCTATAAATAGGACTAGCCACCACCGTAGGAGGCAACTGATCTTGGATCGGATTCATTCCTTCCTCGCATGCACCAACTCATCGAGCTCAAGAACACCTCTCCTCAGGAGGTTGTTCTTCCCTTGTACTTGTTCATCCTCGGCCTACAAGGCAATCCACCACACCACACTTTAGCAGGGTATTACACCACATCGGTGGGCCGAACCAGTATAAACTCTTGTGTCCCTTGTCGTGGGTTCGGCGAGCTAGGCCTTGAGATCATGGTGAGAGTGTGAGCTAGGGGGAGAGAGATCTTTGTGTGCACCCCAGATTTCGAACCTCAAGGGTTTTGCTGAAACCCATAATCCAAAGTATTATTTTTCTACCAAGTGGCACCCGACAGTGTGGGATTGGGACAGACTAGGCACAGGTGGCACAATGTACCAAGTGGCACCCAGATGGTGGGCTTGGGAACCCTGCTCACATCATTTGGGGCCGTTATGGAAACTTCGACCGGGCTCACTTCCGAATAGAACCCGAATAGGCGATAGACCTGGACTAGAGTCTTGCATGGTTAGTCAGGTCATGGCCGACACCCTCGCTAGGCTTCCGCTTGAAGGTTGCCGAGATACATGACGTGTACATGGCGGTAAGTGGTGAGAGCGTGTGTGAAGAAGTAAACCCCTCCAGGGTTAACATGATCTATTCGAATAGCCGCGTCCGCGGATATGGACTACTTGGATGCCTACATGGTACATAGACAACTTGAAGTGGATAATCTAAAATGCTCAAGACAAGTGTGAGTGCTATGGATGGCCTTCTCGTAGGGAGACGGGAAAGAATCCATAGTAGTGTATTGTGTGGTGATTAGTGGAATTGTGTGCTCTTTCTCACCTCAAAGAAGTTACTCGTAGTCGTAGAACAGGATAGCCATCGAGTCAAAGCTGGCTTGCTGCAGCCAAACCCCACATTGCCTTCTTGATACTAATGCATGTATGACAGGATCTGATGTAAGTCTTGCTGAGTACCTTTGTACTCACGTTTGCTTTATTTATGTTTTGCAGATGAGACTTATGTCTCACTAGTAGTTCCGCTTGGACTTCGACGAGTAGCTTGTTACCTAAGCTATGATCTTGTACCCTTGGGAGGGTCCTGTAGATAGTCAGGCTTCTCAGCATTTTTCATTTATAGTTGTCTGTACTCAGGCATGTTGTGCTTCCGTTGCTTGTATGCTCTGTATGTTGGGTCATGTGACCCCTGTTTGTAATAAATGCTATGATGGCTCTTCTGAGCCTTTATCTATATGAGTTGTTGAGTTGTGTTGTGATGCCATGTTGTACAACACATACTTGCATGTTATGCATACGTGTAATGTGTATTGCTATGTGGGGTATCCAACACCTAGTTGTTTATTCTTGGTAGCCTTCCTTATGGGGAAATGTCTCCCGGTGCTTCCACCGAGCTGGTAGTTCGCTACTGCTCCAGAATACTTGAGCTGGTCGGCATGTATCCTTCTTTGTTCCTGTGTCTGTCCTGTCGGGGAAATGTCACACGTTGTTCTTTTAAGTCCTTGTAGCTTGCTACGACTTGGGTTCATACGTAGATGACCGACACATTCATTGTTGGGTTACGTATGCCTGTCCCTGTAAGTTAGTGCCACCTTGGGTTTACGACTAGTCAGGTCGGCCTGCGTTCTCTGTCATATGGATGCTAGCGACACTATCATATACGTGAGCCAAAAGGCGCAAATGGTCCCGGGCTAGGTAAGGTGGCACCCGTGGGAATACAGTGTGTGAGGCCGCAAAGTGATATGATGTGTTACATGCTAGATCGGTGTGACTTAGGATCGGGGTCCCGACATGCTGTCACGTTACAAATCGGAAACACAAGTATAATTGAAACCGTGGTCATTCTACTTACCAATTACGTGCCATCACGCGTCCCCTTTTTTTATTAGCTAGGAATTGCGGTGCGGGGTAGCTATTTGAGTACGGGAAGCGCGCAATCAGACCCCTGCATGTGCTCATCGAGAGGAGAGCCCTTTGACCTCTACCCACCGCGCACCTCCCTCCCAAAATCTCTATTAATGGTGCCCGAGCCCCTGTTCTACGGCGTGGCTATATATCTCACTGGACTGAGATTTAAGAGAGAAAAATGAAAATCTAAAAAGAAAGTTCTGCACAGATCTTGATGTAAGATCCGACGGACCTATATAGCATCGACTATGACTTATAGCAAGCATGATGAATATAAGGACGATGACAATGGATAATAATTATCTTACATATTTAGGAACATATTAAAGAAAGCCACATGTGGCAACGCCCGAAATACACAAGGGCAAAAGAAGAAGGAAGACAACGATCTGGCTCACTGATCTCTGCTTTCTTGATGCGTTGTTGCAGGCCGCGGGAACTATTCTCCGCGGAGAGCGGTGATGAGATCTTTCTTGTCGTCAATATGCTACTTGAGAGCATCCACAGATTCCTCAACCAGCCTTCTACGGTCGATGCGCAGCATGGCATTCTCGTCCATAAGTTTCTCGACGATGACGCCGATCCTCTTCAACAAGGTAGTGGTCTCCTCCTACTGCTCCGCCCTTCCAACGATCTTCAACCTCAACAGGACGCGCTCGGCCTGGAGCTTTGCATTTCTCTCATTTAGTTGCTGGATGACGCTAGTATCATGTTCAAAAGAGGTTTTCATGTCGTCCTGCAACCTGACCCAGCCGGAGATCCGATCCATCTGGTTATGAAAGATCACATGCATGCACCTATAAGAGTCCTCGCCCACCCGCGAGACATTTTCCCAGGCCGCCGCGGTGCAGGAGGACATCTCTGCTGCATTCGCGGCACGACGGGACATCTCTTCTGCTGTCGCGGCGCGGCCGGACCAGTCTGCTGCATCGACGGCGCGGTGGGACCTCCGTGCTGCTTCGGCAGCGCGACGGGACCTCTGTGCTGCTACGGCCGCACGGTGGGACATGCCGGCTACTTTCGCCTTGAGGCGGGACATCTCTCGTGCTTCCGCTTCCATGCTCGCATCTCCCTGGTGGCAATCTCTCCACCTAGAACTCACGCTGGCCATGGCAGATGCAAGGGAATGATGATGAATGACTTGTTTGTTCTTGTGGATGAGGAGTTGAGGAGGATTGTGCAGTCATCTTGGAGTAGTAGTATTTATAAACGAGTACTAATACACTCCTAAATGTGAAACAGTTTAGGTTTTGATCGGTGTGAACAGGTTTGCAATTAAATATAGCATGGCAGTAATTTGGAATGTGATGGGACACAGGCTCAAAATTTATTGACGGTTATAAGTGTGGCACTATTCCTGAAAGGCGTAACGTGGGCACGCCTTCTCGGCCGCGTACGTGGCGTTTGCACCATAGGGTGCAGCGCAATAGGCAATGTCAGCACACGTCTTGTTCCAACAACCGCGCGTGCTCGTTATTACCATCGCACACGCTTCTTTTAATTAGAATGTGTGTGCCCATCTAGCGCACACACGTTGATCTATCTAACTGTTTCTGTTTGCTGTGGCTAATCACAAACAGTTCATCTGTGTGAAGTGTATGCCATCAATCGCAGACACTTTGATCTAGCTGACCCGTTTCTGTTCTGTTGCCTAATCGCAAACAGTTAATCCTTCTGAAGCGTATGCCCTTAATCGCACACACCTTTATCTAGCTTCCCATTTCTATTGTTCCTCCTCATGACAAACAGTTCATCCGAGTGAACCGTATGCCGTATATCGCACATGCCTTCATCTGGCTGCCCGTTTCTTTTGTTCCGCCTCATCGCAAATAGTTCATTGAACTAAACCGTATGCCCTGCATCGCACATGCAATTGAAATCAGAATCGTGTTCATGCATCCGGCATTGCAAACGTTTTGCACCTTTTTTGATGGTTCTTTTACACCACCATTTGCGATTATTGCATCACACATAGTTTCGTCAAAGGGTCTCTAATCGTAGTGTCGTGTTAGTAGGAACCTGCAGTAGTGACTTTCCAACTATTTGAAGAGTCAAAGGCAAATGCTACAAAACATCTTGCCATGCATGGTACCTCAACATCAAAAAGCAATCTTGCATTGAAGGCCAAGCATGCATATGAAGAAGAGCAAAGTGAATAAGAAGAAGGTGATGAGGATGAAGGTCGTGATGAGATTGACTCCGATGAGAGTCCTTCTTATAAAGACATTACCCTCTTTGTCAAGAAGTTTAGGCGGGTAGATTCAAGGGAAGATTCCAGAAGAAGAAAGTGAGAAAATGCTACAACTGTGAAGAAACCAACCACTTCTCCAACGAGTGAGAGAAGATAAACCAAGTTTTCCCAAGACCTTTCCCAAGAAGAAGTTGCCAAATCCTTTGAACTCCAAGCTCAAAAAGAGAGATGGGAAAGCAATGGTTGCTCATGAAGAATCTGATCCGGATGATATTAGTGGTGTTTCCAGAGTAGCCCAAGATTCTCAAAACACTTTGAGGCTAGTCAACAAGACTGGTGATGTTGTCACCTAGAACTACATGAAAGACTACAAGGGAAACGCTCACGAGTGCCTAATGGCAAAGGCCGTGGTAGAAGATGGAGAGGATTAAAACTCTCCTGACAAGGTCAAGGTAACCTGTAACATCCCTAGCTTGACCGTGGCCTTGGACTAGCTTGGTTGCTGCATCATGTTTAAATTCAATTGAAATCTGAATTGAGGAATTTTCAAGGCCTCAGAAAACCTCTAAAAATAACCAACATTTAAATCTCATCAAATGAGTCCAAGGAAATGTTCCCGTTATTCTGTGAAAATATTGGCATGAGTTGAAATCCCAACCAATATTTTTGGAGTCACAGGAATAATTTATTTTGGGCCTTTGATTTAAATCAATAATATATTTGGGTTGGAATTATTTCTCTTATATAGGAAATAATGTTCAAATATTTTGAAAGTTTGCATGTGACCTTGGACTAGCTCTCTGAGCTCACATACAAATTTACAGAAAGTTTTAAAATGGTTTAGTTTCCAAACTAAATCAAAACAAAATAACAGAAATAGAAAAGAAAAACAGAAAGCAGAGAGACAAAAGGAATCTCACCTCGGCTTACCTGGCGGCCCAAGTGGCCGGCCCAGCCCACCACCGCAACATCCCTGTCATCTTCCTTCCTGGAAAGAAGGACGAGCGTGTGCTCACCGCTCGCTGGCCACGCACCTCGCCAGCTCCTGCTTCCCGCCGAGGGCCTGGACGCCTCTGGGAGACGCCACGCACCCCCTGGACCTCCCTCACACTCCCCCGAGCTTTCCCCCTCCTCTGTCTCGCTCTCCTCCCCACCGCCGAGCACTGTCGTCGCCACCGACGCCGTTCGCCGCGGCCACAGCCACCGCCTCACCTCCTCGACAGGTCCACGAGCTCCACCTCGACCACCTCTTCCTCTTCGCCGAGAAACACATCGTCGGATGCCCCGTGACGCCGCCTTGGAGGCCATATTCAACCTCGTGCACCGAGCATCACCGTCGTCGATTCGCCGCCGTCCACGCCTCCCCGAGCCCGCTGAGACCGTCAACGACCCCTACGTGAGCCCCTGCTTCGATCCCCTCTTCTACCCCACGCATTCGCACCCTCTAGGCCGTAGTTCCACCATGGCCGAAGCTCGCCTCCGCTCGAGCTTGTCGTCGGCATCGCTCCGGCGACCATTTGGTCATCCCGTGCTGTGTAACATGTTTGCCGCCCCGCGCCGAGCCTCGCTAGCGCCTCCCCTTGCCCGCTTGCACCCCGCAGCGCCACCCGCGCACATCACCGAGCTCCGGCCGCCGCTAACCTCGCCGCCACCGCCGCAACAGGCCATCCCCGATGGCCCCACGGCCTCCCCTAGACGCGCACGGGCCTGGGCTACCTCTTGGTGCCCTCGCCTGCCATCCCCGTGGCCTGCCGTGCGGGCTCTGCCGTGACTTGAGGTCACCGGCGACAAATCGCCGACAGTGATGACATGGCAAGTCATTAGCCACTAATGACGCCCTAATTAACCACCTAGAGCCACTGCCATGTGGGCCCCTGTACCTGTTTAGGTTAGTTTCCTTTTCTGTTTAGTTTAGTTCATAAATAGTGGGACCCACCCGTCAGCATTGACTCTGCTGACGTGGCCATTGACCAGGCCCACCTGTCAGCGAGCTAAACAGCCCTGTGCCACTGACGTGTGGCCCCCACACGTCAGGTTTGACCTGGTCAGCCGCAGTTGACCTGCTGACGTCATAGTGACGCAATGCTGACGCAGTTAATAATTTTCTGGATTTATTATTAATCAGAAAAATCCAGAAAATTGCCTAAACTTCTAAAAATCATAGGAATTAATCTACAGCTTAGAATGATATAAATTAAATATGAAAAATGATCAGAAAAATCTAATCTATCCATCTGTAATGGTTTCATGCATGCTTAAGCAACTTAATCTTGCTGTTTAGCTCAAAACATGTTATTGCACTTTATAAATCAATAACTTGAGTTTGTATTTGAATCTTTGATTCAAATGAGCTCAAACCACCCTGGTTGTAGATGCATTAGCCCAACACACTCATTTTGCCATGTAAAAAAATCATGCATCATATTGTTGCATTGCATTGATTATGTTTTCTCTCTGTTGCCGGTAATTGTCCCCTCTTAGTAGACATTGCTTTGACGATGTGATCAATGACACCGATGAAGAACTATATTATCTTCAGAAGTGCCAGGCAAGCAAAACCCCCCTTGTTCATTCCGATACAATCCCACTCTCTCGCTCCTGCTCTCTTTTACTGCATTAGGACAACAACGATTCATCTGTTACTTGCTATGGTAGATGAACCCCTTTATCCTCTGCATGACCTGTCATTGCCATTGTAAATAGATGAAACCCACTAGCATGAGTAGGAGTTGATTGAGCCCTGATGTGCCTACTCGTTCATGCTTGTTTGTCGTGCCTTCTATTGCTTAGAGTTGTGTCCGGTCTGATTCATCGGGGATGAATCGGAGGTGTGTAAACATGTCCTACTGTTGAGAGCTAAGTGTGTGGACATGATTTGGTAAAGGTAGCGGTGAGAGGCCATGTAGGAGTACATGGTGGGTTGTCTCATTGAAGCCGTCCTCAGGAACTGAGTTCTGTGTTTGTGGTCCATGAACAGTTACTACCACACATTGGGATCCTTAATTGACCCTCTCAGCTTCTTAACCACCCTTGTCCTCTGTCCAGGAGTTGCAAGTAGTTTCTGGTGTTTTTAGTATGCTGGAGGCCATGCGCAGCGCTGACCCGAGGGGTGGGCTGTGATGTGGTAGGCATGTGGCACGGTGTACCGGGCGCCCGTTTGTTGTCTCGGGAACCCTACTCACATTGTTCGGGGCCGTATGTGGAAACCTCAGCCGGACTCCCTACGGATGGAATCTGAATAGGCGATAAACCTGGACTAGAGACTTGAGTGTTTAGGTAGGCTGTGGCCGACACCCTCGCTGGGCTTCCGCTTGAAGGTTGCCGAGTACATGTCGTGTAAACGGCGATAAGTGGTGAGAGCGTGTGTGAATAAGTACACCCCTGCAGGGTTATAAATGATCTATTCGAATAGCCTTGTCCGCGGTAAAGGACCTCTGGGTTGCCTATAACAATTCATAGACAAATGAAAGTGGATACTCTAAAACTCGCAAGATAAGCGTGAGTGCTACGGATGGCCTTCTCGTAGGGAGACGGGAGCGGATCTATAGTGGTGTATTGATTGGTGAATATGTGGACTCGTGTGCACCACCTCAAAAGAGTTACCTACGGTCCTAGTTCAGGATAGCCACCGAGTCAAAGCCGGCTTGCTGTAGTCAAACTCCACCACCCCCTTTATTGATACTGATGCATAAGTAGCTAGTTCTGATGTAAGCCTTGCTGGGTACATTTGTACTCACCTTTTCCTATTTTATGTTTTTGCAAAGAGACGTCAGTCTCGCTAGTAGTTCCATGTGGACTTCGACGTTTAGCTTGTTACCTCAGCTACGATCTTGTGCCCTCGGCAGGATCTGGTAGATAGTCAGGCTTCTCAACCTTTTTCATTTGTAGATGTCTGTACTCAAACATGTTGAGCTTCCGCATGTGCTCTGAATTGTATGCTCTGAATGTTGGGTCATGAGACCATGTTTGTAATATCTCGCTCCTCGGAGCCTAATGAATAAATACTTGAGTCGTAGTGTTATGTTGTGATGCCATGTTGTATTTACACATATCGAGCATATTGTGTGTATGATTGAAATGCTCGGTATGTGTGGGATCCGACAACCTAGTTGTTTATCCTAGGTAGCCTCTCTTATGGGGAAATGTAGTCTTGTGCTTCCACGAGCCATAGTAGTCCGCTATAGCCCGGTTCACCGGAGTCCTGCTAGCCCAGCACTACTGCTCCGGAACACATGAATGGCCGGCATGTGATTCACTTCGTTCCTGTGCATGTCCCTTCAGGGAAATGTCACGCGATGACATCCGGAGTCCTGCCTAGCCTGCTAGAGCCCGGTTCACTGGAGTCCTGCTAGCCCAGTGCTACAGACCGGATTCGCAGGCTGCTGACCGACATGTTCGATATTGATTCATGTATGCCTGTCCCCGTAAGTTAGTGCCACTTTGGGTTCACGACTAGTCATGTTGGCCCGGGTTCTCTGTTATATGGATGCTAGCAACACTATCATATACGTGAGCCAAAAGGCGCAAGCGGTCCCGGGCCAGGTAAGGTGGCACCCGTGGGGATACCGTCACTACAAGAAAAAGACACATCTGTGACATTTTGGGCCGAACGAAAATTTTTCTGTCATACATATGACACTTCTATGACGATAATTGTGACAAAACCCGATATCATCATAGATGTGGCGGGCTCCTACTTCTATGACAAAAAATCATGACAGAAAATGGGCTTTTCGTCCTGGGCGGGCCGGAGACGCAGCTGCATGACATTCTTTGGGCCGTCCATGATGGAAAAAACCATGGTAGAAGCCAGGGGGAGGAAAATTTCGGGGAGTTCCTGGTTACTGTGGGAGGTCGGGGGCCGAGCGATGCGCGTTTCTCTCATACACGTACGTGCGTGTGTGCGAGGCGTTGGCCCTAATGGAACCCGAGCGAGGCGTTGAGCTCTAATTGAACCCGAGCGATCAATCGATGGCTGTTAACTGAACCCGATCGAGCGATTCCTTGGCTACTGCTGCTAACTGAAGCCGATCGATGTTGCCTCTGGATGAACAATTAGCGTTGTGGGGGGTGGATGAACAGTTCCCGGTGGGGGTGGATGAACAGGACCCCGTGGTGTTACCTCTAGATGAACAAGACCCCGATCGATCGAGCCGGCTGGGGCTGGATGAACAGGACCCCGTGGAGGGCTGGATGAACAGGACCACCCCATGGAGGGCAGGATGAATAGTAGACAGTGGAGGGGTGCCTGTGGAGGGGTGGTCGAACAGGACCCCGTGGTGTGGAGGGCTGGATGAACAGTAGACGGTGGAGGGGTGGTTGAACAGTAGCCGGTGGAGTAGCGCGCGGTGGAGGCTGGATGAACAGGAGCCCGTGGAGGCTGGAGGAGGTCGACGGTGGATGAACAGTAGCTCGTGGAGGCTGGTGGGGGTCGACACTGGAGATGAACAGTATCCCTTTGAGTCCCGTTTTGCGGTACCCCACAGCCCTCTTGATGATCAGGACCCCCGTTTCGACCGTAGCGCTCCAACACAAGTCCGTTTCCTCCGTTTTGCGGTACGCCACACCCCTCCCGATCAACAGGACCCCCGTTTCAACCGTAGGAGGTCCGTTTCCTCCGATTTGCGGTATGCCAGACCCCTCCAGATCAACAGGACCCCCGTTTTGACCGTAGGAGGTCCGTTTCCTCCGTTCTGCGGTACGCCACACCCCTCCCGATCAACAGGACCCCCGTTTCGACCGTAGGAGGTCCGTTTCCACCGTTGTGCGGTACGCCAGGCCTTGTTTCCATTGCCTGTTCTGTCCAAGCCCTCCCGATGAACACGACCACGCATTTCGTTCGGACCCAGCCGCGTTGCCTCCCGATGAACAGGACGCATTCCATTGCCTCCCCATGAACACGACGACGACGATGTTTCTCCGTTCCGACCCAGCCATGTCGACGAGCCCTCACCGTACGTATGCGCGAGTAGGCGTTTGAGACCCCGCCCGTATGTACACATACGTGGCCGTATTTTCTTTCTTGCACCCTGGCCGCTGTTCGTACGTGTACATGCTACGTGCGCGCCTCTACTACGACACGTGCGCGCCTCTACATCGACCAGTATATATGTACGTACACGTTCCCGACCAGAATGACAATGCTACGTACACTTCGACCAGGTGGGTCCCGACTGTTAGGCACTTCCTTGCCTGCGAAGATGTAGCTGGTGGGTCCCAGCAGTCAGGGGGGCGAAATACGGTGGCCCGTCCGGTGGGTCCCCGCTGTCAGGTGGAGGAATAATTATTTTGCACATAATAAGGAGGCACTTCCTTGCTGCGGCCGTGGACCCAGCTGTCAGCCTCTCCACGTACAGTCCACGTCCGATGGATGTCGTTCCTTGACCACGCCGCGCCGAGAGCACCAGGGCTGTGGACAACGGCGAGGCCTAGGAAGGGGACGATGCGGAGACGGGGAAGACGTGACAGTGGATGCCCACGCGTAGAGGAGTACGAGGGTTCACTGGTTCACTGCGGTGTGAGGCTGCCGTCGCCGCAGAATAACAGGAGGTGTGGGTGAGTAGAGGGATGGCCTGGCCAGCGGTGGGAGTAGTAGGGGGCGGTGAGGCCTCCGCCGCATCGCAGCCGGCCACGGGAGGCAGGAGCACGAGGCACGACCGGCGCTGGTTTGGGCGGCTGGAGCAAGAAGACCAGAGGTTGAAGAAGCACTACGGCCGTTGGATGGACATCTTACGGTCACTTGAGCTAGAATCGTGCATATTGACTAAGTTGACAAAGCCCTCCGTCTCTGTCAACTTAGTAGGCCCACAAGTCATCCTCCCACCAAGGTGGGTCCCAGCTAGCAGGGGGTATTCATTTTTTTGTGCGTAATAAGGAGGCACTTCCTTGCGTGCGAAGATATAGCTGGTGGGTCTGAGTTGTCAGCGGCTGTAACATTTTTTTCACGAAATACAGAGGCCCTTTCGGTGGGTCCCTGATGTCAGGTGGAGGAATCATTATTTTGGGCGTAATAATGAGGCATTTCCTTGCGTGCGGCCGTGGACCCACCTGTCGGCCTCTCCACGTAAAGTCCACTTTAGATGCATGTCGGTCGTTGACCACGTTAACCAGGCCGCACCGAGAGCACCAAGGCGGTGGATGACGGCGAGGCCTAAGAAGGGAACGACATGCAGGCAAGGAAGACTCGGCAGTTGTTTTTGTTTCCCAAGTGGAGGGGAGTACGACTGTACGAGGCATCGCCGTTGCCGGAGAATAACAACAGGTGTGAGTGAGTAGAGAGATGGCTAGGCCAGCGATGGGAGTACAGTGGGGCGTTGAGGCCTGCGCGGTAGCAGAGCCGGCCGCGGGGAGGAGGGAGTAGGCAGTCCCGCCGGCGCCTGTTTGAGCGGCTGGAGCAGGAAGAGCAGAGATTGAAGAAGCACGACGGCCGTTGGATGGCCATCAACCAGTCATGCTTGTGCGTCAACCTTTTTTTTAGGAAAGCCTCAAATCTGTGGGAAACAGCATACAACCCATCTGCCATTATTTCTAATAATTTACAGCCCATTTGCTAATTATTAAGGTTTTATTGGAGCTCATATTCTTTTTGTTAGCATTACAGCCCATATTGTGGCCACGGTTAAAAAATTATACGAAATTTTGCATATTTCGGTGCGGTCCGAACTGTTTTTAATCCCGAAATTTCGACTCACATTCAAACTAATTTAAAAAATAAATGTATATCAATATAAAATCCAACAAATTCTCCACGCATAAAAATTAATGTAATTTCAAATCTCGAAATGAAAAAAGATATTTGAAACTAATTGTCGGTTTGATGTGTTTTAAAAATGTACAACCCATTTCTCATTACTGATGGGCCATTTTCTGGGCCAACCGAATGAATGCTCTCGTCGTCTTGGAATGTCGTTGACCATGTTGACCACACCGCGCTGAGAGCACCAAGGCGGTGTATGACGGTGAGGCCTACGAAGGGGACGACGCGGAGCCGGGGAAGACGCGGCAGTGGATGCCCACGCGAAGAGGAGTACGAGGGTTCACTGGTTCGGCTGCGATGTGAGGATGCCGTCGCCGCAGGACCTGGCTAGCGGTGGGAGTAGTAGGGGGCGATGAGGCCTCATCGGCAGCACATCCGGCCACTAGAGGCAGGAGCAGGCGGTCTCCCCAGCGCTGGTTTGGGCGGCTGGTGCAAGAGAGCAGCGATTGAAGAAGCAGCAGGGCCGTTCGATTCAAATCCAACGGTTACTGCTGCTACAATCGTTTGTTGACTAAGTTGACAAGCCCTGTGTACGCATCGACTTAGTAGGCCCACAGGTCAGCCTCCCAACCGGTGCGCCCCAAATGTTAGTGGGAGGAATCATTTTTTTCACGTAATAAGGAGGTAGTTGATTGCGTGCGGCTAGGCCAGCGGAGGGAGTAGGGTGGGTCGGGGAATCCTGCACGGCATCACAGCGGGCCATAAGAGGAGGGAGCAGGCAGTCTCGCCGGCTTTAGTTTAGGCGGCTGGAGTAGGAAGATCTAAGATTAAAGAAGCACGTCGGCCGTTGGATGGACATCCAACACTAACTGCTGCTAGAATCGTGTGTTCACTGACAAAGCCTTGCGTAAACAAGTCAGCCTCGAAATCCGTGGCGTGTACAGCCCATTTGCTATTATTTTTATTATTTTTACTCATTTTCTAATTCATATGGAATTTATTGCAGCCCGTTTTCCATTTTTAGAATTGCTGGCCATTTTCTGGTCAGTATCAGGGTCAAAAACTTAACTAAATATGTGGGAAATTTTGAAAATTCGCAAATTTTTACTGGGGAACGAAATATTCTTAATCCAAAAATTAATAGCCATAGTAAAACAAATTTAAAAATAAACTAGTACTATGTCATGTTAAATCCAATGAAATACGTATAAGATATCACTGAAGAACAAAAACAAAAAAGAAACTTATATCCCATTTGCTATAATTTTTTGGAATTTTCAACCCCTTTTGATATTACTTTTAACAGACAATGACCATACTCTTAAGCCAGGCCGGAATGCATCCCTCCTCGTCTTGAAAGATTTGCAGCTCAGTAATTCAGAGAAAACAAATAGGCCTAGCTTGGGTATTCTTCAAAAAGGAATATTGGGCTACCTATTTTCCTAAAGAACCGGTGCATGAGAATTTAGCTTTATTTATTTATTTATTTACTTATTTATGTTTAGGGGACCATGAGCATGTACCTGGGCCGGATTCATGTGAGAGCCTCCCTTCCAGTTAATTATGGGCTTCTCTATTGGGCCTTCATCAGTGGGCTGCATGTTATCAACAAGTGGAAAATGTGTTTCGAGTTTCAAAAAAAAATGTGTTCTGTACGATAAATAGTATGTGCTACGTACGGTACGGGGCACTAAAGGATCGAACCATGCAACGACTTCCAAAACATTGTGTTTGTCGTTCTAACAACACATTTATTCAACCAACAGATGAAATATACTACTGATTGTACATTGAAAACAGCAGCAGCAGCAACCAGGGCTGGGGGTGCAACAGAAGCAGTAAGCAGGCCAGCAGAGTGAAGACGCAGCTCTCTCTTCCAAACCAAACATCAGCCATCATTACAAAAGGGCTACCAAAAAAGAACAAGTGTATGCATCAAACGAGATAAAGTTCCTACTACACCAAGTGTACGCATCTAACTAAATGGCTCAGTTAGACGTTACTATTTATTAAGCTGTGGAGATTGGCTGACGGCTTGAACCAGATGGGTACCTAACGGGGGAAACTCCAGCTAGTAGGTCGAAGTCTGATACTTGCGACCCTCTCTCCTACTTTGCGCTGCAGAGCGTGGCGGCACATATCAGGGTATGGTGCATCCAGAGACGCATGGTACGCTGTGTACACACAGTTTTTCCTGATGAACGAAACCGCGCTGCCATCATGATCCTTGCCGTCGGTTATATCCTGGTTCATCGGATAATTCAGTCCGACAAACAGAGAGCGTGTACCAAGGCTACTTACCAGCCTCCAGTCAAAAATTCCTGAAGGCACAAAGAAGCTGGGATCCTGCTCAAAGACCTTGTAGTGACTGTGATTGTATTCCGCGAAACAACACGTCCGGTACGTGCGAACGATCATCAATCTTTCGCCGTCGTCTAATCGAGCCAGGAACCACCTGCAACTGACATGCCGCTTTTCTTTGAAAGGTTCTGGGATTAGGAAGGGTAGGGACACCAGGCGGCCTACAACATCATATCAAGTTGGAGTCAAATAAGAAAGGGCATGAATATTTTTCCATTAAATGTTGACAGTAATATAAGCAAGCCATCATGATATCATAGGAAAGTAACATACTGCTGTAACAGCCGCTTGTAGCGATGACTGGAGTAGGCCAGCAATACGTCCAGCCATAGAAGGAGTCAACAACGTAAATGAAGCCCTTGTGTTCAATGGCGTGAAAGAACCATGGAGGATGTATGATCCTGCGGTGGACGTGCAGATTTATCCACTTACTGCAGTGACCTGTCAGATAGGCGAGACCGTGGTTGAAGAACGCAATTAGCCTGAAGTCTTTATAATTCGCAGATGTTGTGGGCACTTGGCAGATTACAACCTTGAGCAAATCAAACTTGGTATCATGTTGGCTACTGTAAGATTCCGAGTATTCTGGGCCGCGGTGCCAAAGCAGTGCAGTGTTAATCGAAGGAAGGGGGATCAATCGTCGGGTGTAGACCTCCACGAGCATCCAGTTGCCGCGACCATCGACGACCACCACCAAGACGTGTTCATGCCGACCTAGTACATACCGTTAATGTAGTTGAGGCTGAAGGGGATCGGATCGTAGTCAAGGGGGTTGATGCTCGCCACCCTATGATCATTATGCTATATGACACGCCGTTTCTGAAGATCAGGCGGCATCAGCAAGCAAGGAGTTGGCTTAAAAAGCTCCGGCCTGAGGGCTTTGAGTAAACGGTACAGCCCCGACGAGCACGCGGCGAGCGACATGGTACTGAGATTGTCCACACGTGAAACAATGAGCTTGATTACCTCTGTGGGGAGTGAATTCCAGCCACTCTTTCGGCGGACGCTGCTCGGTTCTGCCATTGTTAGTGCTTGGGTTTCGGGCGAGGGGGGAAGGCGCCTTAGCGGGGATGGAAGATTGGACGAGATTATGTGCGGACAAAGGTGGAGAAGCGAATATGTGCTGCGGGAAGTGGACAGGTGATGATGACTACAGCACGCCGCTTGACTTATGAGACACATACCAGCAGCGTAGGGTCATGTCGATGCGAGACAACTTGCTTGAGTGATCACAGTACTGGTACTCCCTACAGTGCTATGCCCTAACTTGCTTGAGTAGAGTAGTAGAGTAGGACTCTGCTCTACTACTAGCATCGGAGGAGTAGTATATTCTAATCTAAACTAGTTACAAACTTCAATGCCCGAGCGTGGAACGACTACGAACCGTGCTGAAAGACCGTGTCTACGTGGTGTTTGGACATGGGCGACAACCTCAACGCCAACGGTGCTGCTCCCGTTGCACCGTATGTGTTTCTGTCCTTCCTGTTCGAAATCATGGTATAATTCATGTTTCTACTCTGTATCCTACTACTATCCTAGTCCACATTATTAGTGAGGGAGTTATGGATTAGGGGGTGTTCGGATAGCCGGACTATACCTTCGGCCGGACTCCTGGACTATGAAGATACAAGATTGAAGACTTCGTCCCGTGTCCGGAAGGGACTTTCCTTGGCGTGGAAGGCAAGCTTGGCGATACGGATATGTAGTTCTCCTACCATTGTAACCGACTCTGCGTAACCCTAGCCCTCTCCGGTGTCTATATAAACCGGAGGGTTTTAGTCCGTAGGACACAACAACAAGAACAACAATCATACCATAGGCTAGCTTCTAGGGTTTAGCCTCCTTGATCTCGTGGTAGATCTACCCTTGTACTACCCATATCATCAATATTAATCAAGCAGGAGTAGGGTTTTACCTCCATCGAGAGGGCCCGAACCTGGGTAAAAACATCGTGTCCCTTGTCTCCTGCTACCATCCGCCTAGACGCACAGTTCGGGACCCCCTACCCGAGATCCGCCGGTTTTGACACAGACATTGGAGCTTTCATTGAGAGTTCCGCTGTGTCATCACTTTAGGCCCGATGGCTCCTCTGATCATCAGCAGCGATGCGGTCCAGGGTGAGACTTTTCTCCCCGGACAGATCTTCGTACTCGGCGGCTTTGCACTGCGGGCCAATTCGCTTGGCCATCTGGAGTAGATTGAAAGCTACGCCCCTGGCCATCAGGTCAGATTCAGAAGTGTAAACTACACGGCTGACATCCGCGGGGACTTGGTCTTCGATGGATTCGAGCCACAGCCGAGCGCGACGCACTGCCGCGAAGGGCATGATTTAGCTTTGCCGCCGAACAATGTCCTGGAGGCCGCGCCCGCATCAGCTCTGACCCTTAGTTCAGAGCCGATTGCGCCGATCGAGGACGGGTGGTTGGATGCCGCCTTGGCGGCTAAAATCTCTACGGCGATCGAGCCGAACACCAGCTTTGTCCCTTGCGAAGCCCGTGACTCCAAGGTACCGGACTCCTCCCCAGACTCCGAGCCCCCACGCCCCTGCCGATCGAATCCGATTGGGCGCCGATTATGGAGTTCACCGCCGTGGACATCTTTCAGCACTTGCCCTTCGGCGATATTCTGAATTCACTAAAGTCTCTCTCTTTATCAGGAGAGCCCTGGCCGGAATACGGTCAGCAAGGTTGGGATGCAGATGATGAAGAAATTCAAGGCCCACCCACCACCCACTTTGTAGCCACTGTCGATGATTTAACCGACATGCTCGACTACGACTCCGAAGACATCGACAGTATGGACGTCGATGCAGGAGACGATCAGGAACCAGCACCTATAGGGCACTGGAAAGCCACCTCGTCGTATGAAATATACATGGTGGACACCCCAAAAGAAGGCGATGGCGATGGAACAGCAGAGGATGACACCTCCTAGAAACAGCCTAAGCGCCGGCGTCAGCGGCGCCGCTCTAAATCCCGCCAAAGCAAAAACGGTGATTCCGGCACGAGAGATAATAACACTCCGGAAAGTACCGAAGAAAACCCCCTCCAGCAAAACTCAGCACAGGAGGATAGAGAAGCCAGCCCTCATGAGTAGCGGCAGACAGAGAGGTCGAGGACGATAATTACATGCCTCCCTCCGAAGACGAGGCAAGCCTCGACGACGACGAATTTGTCGTGCCTGAGGATCCCGTCGAACAAGAGTTCTTCAAACGGAGGCTTATGGCCAGCCTCAAGAAAAAACAACTGCAGCTTAGAGGTGATCAAGACTTGCTAGCCGACAAATGGACGAAAGTCCTTGCGGTCGAAGAGTATGAACTCGAACGCCCCTCCAAAAGCTACCCAAAGCGCAGGTTGCTACCCCGATTAGAGGAGGAAGCACCCACATCACCAGCGCATGATGCGGCCGGCCGGCCACCTCGTGGCCCCGACAGAGAGGCCTCTCGGCCCTCCACTCAAGACGCACCCCAGTGCCGCTTTGAAAATACCAAGGCACGGGGAAATGCGCCAGACCTGCGAGATATATTGGAAGACAAGGCAAAGCAAACAAGGTCGATCTACGGATCGCGTGGGGGCCCCACGGCACGAGACGGTAATCGTCACGCCGAATACAGTAAATCCGGCCGGGCCGAACACAATAGACAAAGCTCGTTTGAGCTACGTCGTGATATAGCTCAATATAGAGGTGCCGCACACCCACTATGCTTCACAGATGAAGTAATGGATCATCAAATCCCCGAGGGTTTCAAACCCGTGAACATCGAATCATACGATGGCACAACAGATCCTGCGGTATGGATCAAGGACTATCTCCTTCATATCCACATGGCCCGTGGTGATGACCTACACGCCATCAAATATCTCCCACTCAAGCTTAAAGGACCAGCTCGGCATTGGATTAACAACTTGCCAGCAGAATTAATTGGTTGTTAGGAGGACCTGGAAGCCGCATTCCTCGACAATTTCGAGGGCACTTATGTGCGACCACCAGACGCCGATGACCTAAGCCACATAATTCAACAGCCAGAGGAATCGGCCAGGCAATTCTGGACACGGTTCCTAACCAAGAAAAATCAAATCGTCGACTGTCCGGACACAGAGGCCCTAGCGGCCTTCAAGCATAATATCCGCGACGAGTGGCTTGCTCGGCACCTTGGACAGGAAAAGCCGAAATCTATGGCAGCCCTCACGACACTCATGACCCGCTTTTGCGCGGGAGAAGACAGCTGGCTGGCTCGTAGCAATAACATAACCAAGAGCCCTGGTAATTCGGATACCAAGGACAACAGTGGAAATGCTGAGGATACAGCAGTTAATGCCGGATTCAGAGGCTCTAAACCTGGTCAACGGAAAAAGCCATTTAAGAGAAATAGTCCGGGACTATCCAGTTTGGACCGAATACTCGACCGCTCGTGCCAGATACATGGCACCCCCGAAAAGCCAGCCAATCACACCAACAGGGATTGTTGGGTGTTCAAGCAGGTCGCCAAATTAAATGCCAAAAACAGAGACCAGGGGCTACATAGCGACGATGAGGATGAGCCCCGGCCGCCGAACAGTAGTGGACAGAAGGGATTCCCCCCACAAGTGCGGACAGTGAACATGATATACGCAACCCACATCCCCAAGAGGGAGCGGAAGCGTGCGTTAAGGGACGTATACGTCATGGAGCCAGTCGCCCCGAAGTTCAACCCATGGTCCTCCTGCCCGATCACTTTTGATCGAAGGGATCACCCCACTAGCATCCGTCATGGCGGATTCGCCGCATTGGTTCTAGACCCAATTGTTGATGGATTTCACCTCACTAGAGTCCTTATGGACGGCGGCAGCATCCTGAACTTGCTTTATCAGGACACAGTGCAGAAAATGGGCATCGATCCCTCGAGGATTAAACCCACTAAAACGACCTTTAAAGGCGTCATACCAGGTGTAGAGGCCAACTGTACAGGCTCAGTCACACTTGAAGTGGTCTTCGGATCTCCGGATAATTTCTGAAGCGAGGAGTTAATCTTCGACATAGTCCTGTTCCGTAGTGGCTATCACGCACTGCTCGGGTGAACCGCATTTGCCAAATTCAATGCGGTACCACATTAAGCATACCTCATGCTCAAGATGCCAGGCCCTCGAGGAGTCATTACGGTCAATGGAAACACCGAACGCTCTCTCCGTACAGAGGAGCATACGGCGGCTCTCGCAGCGAAAGTACAAAGCAGCCTCTCAAGGCAATTCTCCAGTCCGGCCATTAAACGTCCGGACACCGTTAAGCGCGCCCGGAGTAACCTACAGCAAGACCGCCTCGCACGTTCCGAGCAGGCATAGCAATGCGGCCCCAACCCCAGCCCTCGCGAAATTGTGAAACCAGTGCTGCGCGTACATAACTACGCTCTGGAAATACCATGGGCACGGGGGGAGGGGCACCATCACGGCACGCCCAAAACACGGCTTAAACCGCACTACGGGCTGCCGATTTCTTACTTTTATCTTACTTTCAGGACTTTATTCTTCGGAAGGCCTAACCAGCAGTACAATTGCCTCACAAACGATGCAAGAACCAGGGAAGCAGAAAGTCACGCCGCACTATGGAACTCTCAGGTGGCCTCTATAACGAGCAGTATACCTGTTTTGCATATCATTCCGCAGCCCGCCCCTGGAAAGGACATGTTAAATAGTCCCACCTTTTGCTTATCGTACTATTCGTATCGTTCTTCTTTGATCGCAGCTTTTTTCAAATAAACAATGCATAGCTTTTGTCTATTATTATATTACTCTTTTTTAAGAATATATGTTCATGAATGACATGTCGCACCCGTACACTTTGGTACGGCCAGTACGCCAGGGGCTTAAGTACCCCACAACACGGTGTCAGAAGTCCGAACACTTTCACAAGTGCAGCACCCCGAACTTATAGCATTATATGGATCGGCTCCGAATCATGTCTTGGGTCAATAGTTGGGTTTGCCCGGCTCCTATATTTTGGTACGTTACGTTCCATTATATTGGCTAAGGTAGCGCTAGGAGAACTACTGCGATTGTGCCCTAGTGGAGCTGGGCTAAGCACCTGAGTAGAGAAAGCTAAAACTGACCGTCATGATGAGGCGAGAGCTGGTCGCTGTTCGAGAGGTTTTCGAGTCCCTAAAGACTTATCCGCTTAGAGCGAGGAGTCGGCTTTGTCCGGCCCAGGCGTGGATAGCGCCCCAAACTCGGTCTTCCGAACACTAGAGGCTTCGCCGAAATATAAAATTATAGAATTCTATGGCTAAGTGAGAGTGTTCAAGCAATATAGTCCGATTGCCTTGTTCGTTGTGTTGAGCGCCTCCCTCGAAGGACCCAAGAATGGGAAAAAGAGCGCTCAAGTTTATTCCGAACACCCCAGCACTCGTGGCATGGGGGCAGAAGCCGACGACTCGCCATCTCTCAAATTTGATAAACGGCCGCACAGAAGGTAATATTTTAAATTCATAAAGCATTGCTTAGCGCACATGACACTACACCACACACCAGATTTCCCTTCCACTGAGTGTTGGGAAAAGTCACTTTCGCCAACAGACAGTTGGTCGGGAAAACTTCTATCGGATTGTTGGTCGGAAATATTTTCATACCACGACCAACTGTTGGTCGGGAATACTTAGATATTTGATGTCTGACAGTCGGTCGGGAAAGCTTCTGTCTCCATCCGACTGTTGGTCGGCAATTTATGCCGACCGACTGTTGGTTGCCAATTGGGCCGGCCCGTCGATCTCTTCGCGCGTGAGGGCCCAAAAGTTGGCGCCCAGCCGCCCTCGCATTTTTCTGTTCGGCCTAGTTCCGCAAACCTAATCCTCCCACGCACTCCCTCCGCCGCCGGCGCACCCAAATTCCCCAAACCTTATCCTCTCACGTGTTGCCTTCGCCGCCGGCCAATAGCCATCTAGCAGCCCGCACGCCGTCACCGCGACAGCGAGGTTGCGGCACTGTCCCCATCATCCTCCTGCACCCCTACCGCTAACCCTAGCTTGTGCCCGGTCACCTTCAACCACCAAGGCCCGATGGTGGACGCCGTCGTTCATCTCAGATCCAGGGGTGTGAGAGACGTGGGTCACCAGGGAGACAGAGCACTCACACCCTCCTCGTCACCCAGGCCCACACAATGCCGCCGCCACGCCATGGGCCTCCTCCGATCTTCCGTCGCCGGTTTGTTTGAAGGAGGATCTGGCCGTTGACTGGTGGTGCTTCCCCTCCCTGGGGGTGAGTGTTCTTTTCCCTCTCATCTCCTTCTCCCCACCTCCCCAATCGGTTCTGTCATTAGTTGATTTGTTTGCTTTTCCCTTTTCTCTTCAGAAGAAGATCCACGATGACTTGCGGTAGTACTTCTACCCAGAAAGCAGCGCCTCGGTCGGGAGCTTGAGCTCGAGCAGACTATAAAGAACAGGGGACCTATCTGCTAATGGGGTAGCCCGAAATGCAGTCTAAGAGCTAGCTACTGCTCGTGTGATCTCTGGAGATGAGAGGATGATAACTTGAGAGGAACAAGCTTGGTGCTATGATTGCAAAAAAAAATCTATACTACAGGTAATCCTTTCAGTGTTGCAGGAAATCCTAGTTCGTTACTTTCTACATATATAAATGTATCCCCGGATCTGTGCTTTGAGAAGAGGGACAACCCCGAGAACTAGCTTCAGGTTCCACAAAAAGTCCAAATAATCGTACTAATGTTTCAGACTTTAGTTAAGCATTGTAGAATTCTTGCAAACATAGGAGTATATTCAATTTTCATGCTCTGAACCAGGTGAGAGTTGAGACACCATACACAAGCCCTGCAAGCGGGCAGAAATACACCTCTTCATCAACAACTTCTACAAGGATGATATTAACCTAGAGGCTGGAGCTTTGCCACTCTTTCCGTCCAACAACAAGGTATCGTTTACTTTTTCTCTCCCCACATCCAATTCTTCCCTGTTCCTATGCCTCATGCTTATTTCTTGCTGTAGGGCAACACACTGCAAGTGCTTGTTAAATTGTTAGTCTCAATGCTCCAATTCTAGCAGAAGGATTTTTGGTAGGAAGACATAGCATCACTCACGGTTGTATAGATTTACTATTGTATTTCTATATTTTTGCAAAATTAGTTCTGTAAAACTTGCAGATTAGTTCAGTCCTTAAGTGGTTTTACACCTGGGCTTTTATTAACTTACAACTCTTTCCTCTGTAATTCCGTGTTCTGTAGAACTTAGTTCAATTTTTATGGAATCAAGATAAAATACATATCTAGCAGTTTGTATTTGTACAGTCATGCTTCTATAAATTTTATAGTTGTATTTTCTCCATAAATTTCCTTTGGTAGTTCTGTAGCTTCCAGAATAGTTCAGATGTTAAGTGGTTTTACTCTTAGGCTTGTATACGTCTGCAACCTTTTTTTATCTGTAATTTTGGAACATTTGTTCTGTAAAACTTCAGTTCAGTTTCTGGAAAACAAGATTAAATACGTATTTGTAAAACTTCAGTTCAGTTTCTGGAAACAAGATTCAATACGTATCTTATCAGTTTCTCAGTTGAAGTCATGCTTCTACACATTTCACAGTTGTATTTTCTGTGAATTTGCTTCAGTCGTTCTGTAAAACATTCAGAATAGTTCACTTCTGGAATGAAGAGTTAATATGTATTAAGTGGTTTTGTAATTTATCTTTTTTGCTTTTATAGATTTCCAGCTGTATTTTATTTGTAATTTTTCCTCAGTAGTTCTGGAATGAAGTAATTAAGCTGCTGTTCTAATTTATTCTCAGTCTTTTTCTATAGATATTACAGTTGCATTTTTCTGTAATTTACACTTAGACTGAATTAAGTTGTATCGGTTTGCATATATATACTGTTCCGTTGGGTATAGATTACTTTTTCTCTATCTAATTTATAGCTTTTTGTATATATGAATGTTTTCTATATAATACTTAAGTGGTCTTCTGAATTATACATTATTTGCTTCCATATACTACTGAAATGAGTTCTGGTTCCAGATGTGAAGAGAAGAACAAGGGATCGAACATATGTGAAAATGATGAAGTGATTCTGTGAGGAACTTACCAGGCTTTCTCCATGTTCAGGTGCAAAGGGGCCTCAAGTGCAGCGTTCAGGTTCAGTGCACTTATTACGCTGTCACGTTTTTTTCTGAGTCTATTTTGGTTTGCAGACGTTTTTGGTCGCGTGATGTAAATTCACACATACATTTATATTTTCTATTCGTATTCATGTTACTCTATAAATGTTAGATATCTAGGAATGTTGCCATGTTCCATTCTTTATATACTAAATATAAATATCCATCCCAATTTTTTTGTGTAGATGAAAATTGAGGCACTTTCTTTACTCTGTTCTAAAAGGTATGACCAAGTTCATTTGTTGTAACTACAAACTAGAATATGTATATGGACCTGACTTTTGTTATTGGAGGTGAGCATATATTTGTGTTGGAAATGCCCTCTTAAATATTTTCAGATTCAGATTTGATGTCGAGCTAGCTAATTAGTATTAGAATCCCTATTTTTAATGTAGCCTTTTTTAGACAATTAAATATATGCCACTTCAAGAGGCGTAGATTGTCAAGTCGTGGTTAGCATCGGAAATTGTCCGTGTACATTATTTGCTAGAGATTTTAGTTCTGCCACTAATACCATCATTTTCTTATTCATGTTTGGTGAAATCTCGAGTTAAATCTCTATAGTACCTTGGTTTATCGCATCAGGAATTAGTTAAGCCATGGACACGTGACATGGTTTTGTAGACATCTTCCTCATTTTCTTTCTGCTCCTTCCTTTCAATTATGGCAACTTCTACTGCATACGAATGCCTAGTTGTTGTATCTGCTCCTCTTACCTAGTTCCTCATATGACACTTTCTGTTATTTGAATTGTTACATGTTCTGATTGCATGACTTAGGTGATCTTTTTTCCAGTTTTGGTATGGATAGCTAAGCCCTTCTATTATTTCTAGAAACTAGTGTGTAAGCAGTCAACACTATTTACATGTGAATGTTTAAAGATGTAATATCATTTCTAGCAGCATGTGGTTCACTAAACAAAAAAAGGGTCTGCTTCACATATGGAATGTTTGCAAATTAAAAAAATCAAAGGAAATTCAGTTTTTGATAGTGTATTATAATTGGGACTTGTTTAACTTTTGTAGGAAGCAAACAGAAGGACTGCTCTCACAAGGGTACATGAAGCTAGTGATCCACGTCAACTGGATATTTTAGCTTTAATTTTGTACAACTATGTCTTATTTTAGAACCTTTTGTGAACATTATGTATGTTGTCTTGGTGGCTATGTTTAGAACAGATTGAAGTATATGTATCTGACAAATTTTTAATGGAATAAAAAATGTTTGGTGTACCTGATGTATGGTGTCTCGTGTTTATGTTTTGAAGAGAACTATATGTATGTGACAATTAGTACCATATGTTAAATAAGTTGTGGTTGGCTAAACAAAATGTTGGCGTAATGTTGGTCGGAAAAAGAACACACCGTCGGATTGTTGGTTGGCAAAGGTTTGCAGGGCCATCGGATTGTTGGTTGGCAAAACAAATGCTGTCAGAGAGTCGGTCGGGAAAGGGGCCAACAGAAAGTTGGTCGGTAAAAAACATCATCGGACAGTCGGTCGGGAAATGTTCTAATTAGCTGTCAAGCAGTCGGTTGGCAAAGGTATGTCGGTCGGGAAAGGCTTTTCCCGTCTGGAATTTCCCCAACAAACATGGTCGGTCGGCAATAGTTTTTCCCGTCCGATTGTTTGTTGGCAGAGGCTGTTTTCCCGACCAATCTAGCTGTTGGGGTTGCAGTATTGTGGTGTAGTGTGAACAAGTTTTCAGCGCACAGGACAAAATAAACAAGTTTTACTCAAAAATTACATCTTTCGAGCATTCGCCCGCCATAAGGTGAGCGCCCTTCAAGACGCCCTCATAGTACATCTCGGGGTGGCGATGCTCCTTCCCCGGCGGCGGCTCGTCCTTCACAAGTTTCTCCGCATCCAGTTTGCCCCAGTGCACCTTAGCACAGGCAAGCGCCCTACGGGCACCTTCAATGCAGACGGAGCGCTTGATGACTTCGAGCCTTGGAGAGGCCTCCACCAGCTGCCTCACCAGCCCGAAGTAGCTCCCAGGCAGAGCCGCTCCAGGCCACAGCCAAACTATGAGGCCCTTCATGGCCTGTTCGGCCACTTTATGGAGCTCGACTAGTTGCTTCAGCTGGTCGCTCAAGGGCACAGGGAGTCCGGCCTCAGCACAATGAGACCAGAACACCATCTCTGTCGAGCTACCCTCCTCGGCTCGATAGAATGCGGCGGCATCGGACACGCTGCGGGGAAAATCTGCGAAATGCTCCTGGAGAGCTCCGAATTCGGGTAAGTAACAAGTAATTCACTTTCACATGCTTGCTTTGCATAATGAAAGCCTTACCCGCCGCTATCTTTTTCATCGCCTCGACCTCCTGGAGGGCCTTCTGGGCTTCGGCCTTGGCAGACTTGGCATTCTCAATGGCCGCCGTGAGCTCGGACTCTCGTGTCTTTGAGTCAAGCTCCAAACTCTCATGTTTTTCATGAGAGCCTGGAGCTCTTGCCGCACCTCGCCAACCTGCGCCTCATACTTCCCCCGCTCGGTGTGCTCCGTGGCTGCCCTATTCTCGGCCTCGGACAACGCTTTCTTAAGGGTCGCCACCTCCGTTGTGGCCCCTACAATAGCCACGTTAATCCTGTCACTTTTTGCAGTTGCACCTTGTATATATTTAAATAAGGTATTTCTTACCTTCCTTATCCTAGAGCTGCTTCTTAGCAAGCCCGAGCTCTTGCTCGGACTGCTCGAGGTTCTGCTTCAGCGCGTCCACCTCCGCCGTCAGTGCGGCGGACGCCAGCAGAGAAGCCTGCATAGGCATATTAACTTACTTTTGTTAGACTATTGCGAATGTTATTAGATCCTCTATTCAGCTTTTCTTTCTGAACGCCAAACAGAGCATCAGGGGCTACTGTCTATGCGGTAATATTTTTACATATCTTTTACTTACCTCAAAGCCTGTTAGAAGGCTGACACAGGCTTCAGTCAGTCCACTCTTAGCGGACTGAACCTTCTGGATCACCGTACTCATCACAGTACGGTGCTCCTCGTCGATGGAGGCGCTGTTAAGCACCTCCAACAGGTTGTCCGGCGCCTCCGGTTGGACGGGGGCCACCGGCTCAGTAGGCTTGCTCCTCTTGGAAGGAGGTCGCCTGCCGCAGTCCGAAATCGTTGAAGATTCCGGCGCGGTGTCCGGCTCAAGGCCGGACTTGGAGCCCTTGGGGGTTCTATCCCCTTTTCGCCTGGAGTCCGGGAGGTCGCCTTGCGGCGCCCCCAGGACCACCTCCTCCAGGCTTGGAACCTGTTGGGATGCCACCTCGGCGTCGTCCGTAGGGCGGGGGGAGGTATCCGTCGGAAGCGAAATCACATCCGACGAGTCCAGGGAACCACTCGACGACACGTCGAGCCGGTCTTTGGGTGGACTGCATAATCATATTCGACATAAGGAAAAGCTGTGCAATAAAGGAATACTATGAATCACTCTGGTATCCGGATACTTACGATTTTGCGAGGGGCTTGGCGCTGAGCGGCCACTCCTGTTCACCGTCGTCGGCATTGGTGGAGTAGTCCAGAGGAAGGGTTTTCCCCTTCTTGGACCCTTCGGCCTCCCCAATTGGGTGGCCTTCCTTTTCTTTCCTCCCCCCGCTTGAGGGGGAGATGCTTCTACTTCCTCCTCCTCGTCTTCATGGGAGGAGTGCGTCTCGGAGTCGTCAGACGATGAATCCGACACCACCACATGATGGGCACTCTTTTGAGTCCCCGTGGCCTTCTTCTTGGCCTTCTTCTCCGGCACCACGTAGGGTGCCGGAACCAGCAGCCCTGTCAAACGGGCATCCGCTGGGTCTTCGGGCAAAGGAGCCGGACAGCTGATCTGTCCGGATGTCTCCTGCCAATCCTGTCAAAGGTAAGGGAGTTTAGATCCCGCATAGAGTCAAACTACGAAAAAATAATACCATGTAAAAGGTAAAAACATCTTACCGCACTAGCGTGACACTGCATGCTGAATCCACGATCCTCGGTAGCGAATGCGGGAGCCTCGGCGCCCTTGAATAGCACCTTCCAGGCATCTTCGTATGTCGTGTCGAAGAGCCTGCTCAGAGTTCGGTGTTGCGCCGGGTCGAACTCCCACAGGTTGAAGGCCCGTTGTTGACACGGGAGGATCCGGCGGATGAGCATAACCTGGACTACGTTGACAAGTTTGAGCTTCTTGTCCACCAGGGTTTGGACACATGTTTGGAGTCCGGTCAGCTCTCCTTTTTTACCCCACGACAGGCCCGTCTCTTTCCAGGAGGTGAGCCGCGTAGGGGGTCCGGATCGGAACTCGGGGGCTGCAACCCATCCAGGGTCACGCGGCTCGGTGATGTAGAACCACCCCGACTTCCACCCCTTCAGGGTCTCCACGAAGGAGCCCTCGAGCCATAGGACGTTGGGCATCTTGCCCACCATGGCGCCTCCGCAATCCACCTGGTTTCCGTGCACCACCTTTGGCTTGACATTGAAAGTCTTGAGCCATAGGACGAGATGGGGGCGGATGCAGAGGAAAGCCTCGCACACGACGATAAACGCCGAGATGTTGAGGACGAAGTTCGGGGCCAGATTGTGGAAATCTAGGCCATAGTAGAACATGAGCCCCTGGACAAATGGGTGGAGAGGGAAGCCCAGTCCGCGGAGGAAATGGGGGAGGAACACCACCCTCTCATGGGTCCTAGGGGTGGGGACGAGATGCCCCTCTTTGGGAAGCCGGTGCGCGATGTCGTTAGACAAGTATCCGGCCTTCCTCAGTTTTTTGATGTGTCCCTCCGTAACGGAGGAGACCATCCACTTGCCTCCCGCTCCAGACATGGCTGGAGAAGGTTGAGGTGGGGAGTGCGGACTTGGGCTTTGGAGCTCGAGTGCGTGGAAATGGATAGGCAAAGGAGGAAGAAGGCGTAGGTGAAAAGGTGGATCCTTATCCCCTTATATGGGCGGACGAAAACTACACGTCCCCTTCCACCTGGTAAAACTCGCTTATCTCCCAAGCGCCATAATCAATGTTCGGTTGGGTTACCCACATCCATATTGATGAGAATCCCGGAATAAGGGGACACGATCTCTGCTTCGACAAGACGTGCCAAGGAAACCGCCTCGCTAAACGTGCTGAGGTGGGACAATAAAACGATTCGATTAAAGGCTTGGCCGTGGTGTGATGTCACGCTACGGAATACGTCAGCAGATTAGATTTGTGTAAATATTATTCTCTCTATGGCAATATGTGGAAACTTATTTTGCAGGGCCGAACACTATCCTTGTGTTCAAAATCTTCTATGCAGCACGTGGAGGAGGAACCCACCTTGCAATGTCGAAGACAATCTGCACGCGAGACTCGTCGTCATTGAAGCCTGGTTCAGGGGCTACTGAGGGAGTCCTGGATTAGGGGGTGTTCGGATAGCCGGACTATACCTTCGGCCGGACTCCTGGACTATGAAGATACAAGATTTAAGACTTCGTCCCGTGTCTGGAAGGGACTTTCCTTGGCGTGGAAGGCAAGCTTGGCGATACGGATATGTAGATCTCCTACCATTGTAACCGATTCTGCGTAACCCTAACCCTCTCCAGTGTCTATATAAACCGGAGGGTTTTAGTCCGTAGGACACAACAACAAGAACAACAATCATACCATAGGCTAGCTTCTAGGGTTTAGCCTCCTTGATCTCGTGGTAGATCTACTCTTGTACTACCCATATCATCAATATTAATCAAGCAGGAGTAGGGTTTTACCTCCATCGAGAGGGCCCGAACCTGGGTAAAAACATCGTGTCCCTTGTCTCAACTTACCATCCGCCTAGACGCACAGTTCGGGACCCCCTACCCGAGATCCGCCGGTTTTGACACCGACAATTAGTTTCATCTCTGTTATAGCCGTCATGATTTATTTTGTGCTTATTCGGATTAAATCTCATAGTAACTTGCTCATATATTCAACTGGCGCAACGTCTCGTACAGCCACTCCCGTTTCATGGACGGCCTGGTCGATGTTGCAAGTTTGCTAGTAGGCCTTTATAAGGTGAGCTCTTCTACCACTTGTATGAGCATGAGAAGAGGAGACCAAAACGCGCGCTCCTCCTCCTCGCTCGCCTCACCACGCCACGCCTCGTCACGACACGCCGCGGGTTGCGGGATTGAGCCGAGCCGAGGACAGAGCTATACTCCCACGACCTACCCGGCCGAACTATATAGTTTCTCACCACTGTTCCAGATCATTGCGCCGCCAAGCAAGTCTTCTCCATCCCTCCTTTCGGTGTGCACCGGGAGAAGGGACAGAAGGCCTCCGGAACCCCGCCTCTCGTGATCCTGTACGGGAGAGGGGCGATTAGGTTTTTGGGGAGGGCACTCGCGCGACTGCTGGCAGCGATGACTTCGCGAACGACGACTTCTTCCCCGACCTCGGCAACCTCATCCTTGACGACATGGGCGACAACGTCAATGCCGGCGGTGCTGCTCCCGCTGCACCGTATGTGATTCTATCCTTCCTGTTCGAGATCGTGGTAGAATTCATGTTTCTAGTATGTGATATGTTCATCTGCTATGCTAGTTCGCATGATTAGTTTAATCTCTGTCAATGATGTCATGATCTATTTCCTATTTATTCGGATTAAAAATCATAGTAATTTGCTCATATTTCCAACAATCCAAAAACCTGATAATAGGCCCTTCGTCCACTACTATGAGTGCTCGATGCCGTTTTGTGGCTCGCCGGCGGAGATGGTGCATCACCTCATGGATGCATGCAGCGGTCACTGCTGGCCCTTGGCGGAGAGCATCAAGTACGAGACGTGCTACCCGTTCACCATGCCGGAGTCGCTGGAGGATCACCGCCGCATGCTAGTCTCGGAGGAGGACGGCAGCGTCTTCCTCTTGATCGTGGGCACCGGCGAGGCCCGCGCAGGCTGCCGCCCCGTCTCTGTAATGTGCGTCAGTGGCGACGCCGCTGACGCTGACACTGACACGAGGCCGATGTACAGGTGCGTGGTCAGTGTTACTACCCCTCCGGGTCGTGTCGGCGGCGACACCGGCCTCATCGAACGGACTTGGACTATGGAGAGCTAGGACTATCCCGCCGATGTGGACTTGGAAAACCCATGGCATCCTTTACCCGCCGACACGGTGCACGGGGACTCCAAGGAGGTTCACCTGGACATCTGCATTTTCAAGTCAAATGTTGATCATTAGTCTTCGCTTAATGTAATCCGCTGTCTAAGCATGTGGAGACTTCCATGCAGGATCTTGCTCTATTGGAGTATCGCGCATGAATAAAAGTGTATCTGTTTATGGTTTAGTCTAGAATCTTCCATGTATGAATTTTTACTACAGTACTAGTGAAAGACTTATGATGAACCATTTCTTACATCTCCTCTGCCCGCTTGCAAGTCATCCTGATTTAATCCCTCCGTCTAGGTGTATAACGGCATGGTTAATATTACTTAATAGTATAGCCAACTGTTGACTATAAGAAAGTGCCATGTCATCTGTAGCCAACATGTATAACAATCAATACTCAAAAACTAATTCTTAAAGATCATTTCTTGCAAAGCACAATAAGCATTATTTCTTCACAAGTTTTGGATGCAGGTTGAATAGTTGAACGCTTTTGTTTGGAAAAGATACCTTTTTATCTATTTCATTCGGATGTTTGTGAGCTCTAGAGATGAAATAATTTCTGAAGAAACCTATAGATACCCGTTACACATGAGATGACCCCCACATCCTTTGTCAAAATAAATAACTCCCCGATCAATGCATTTCACTCTTCGGTGGACGGTGCAGTACTATTCTATTTGACAACTACAACCAGTATATTATAAAAAACAAAGAAGAGTAGTAGAGATAGAGATAAGAATAGAGACTAGGGAGGAGCACCATCTACTGCTTCATGGGCTACTCTTGCGCTCCATTTGGCGGCCGCAACGTCCCCTACAGCCACTCCCTCTTGCGCTCCATTAGGCAGGCGCTGTTGAAATTTGGGGAGCGCACTCTCTCGACTGCTAGCAGCGATGACTTCACCGATGACGACTTTTTCCCCGACCTCGGCAACCTCTTCCTCAACGACATGGGCGACAACCTCAACGCCAATGGTGCTGCTCCCGTTGCACCGTATGTGTTTCTGTCCTTCCTGTTTGAAATCCTGGTAGAATTCATGTTTCTAGTCTGTGTCCTCGATTCGATCTGTTCATCTACTATGCTAGTCCGCATGATTAGTTTAATCTCTATTATAGCCATCCTGATTTATTTTGTAGTAAATCTCATAGTAACTTTCTCATATATTCAACTGGCGGAACGTCCCCTACAGCCACTCCCGTTTCATGGACGGCCTGGTCGATGCCTCCAAGGAGCCCTTCGTCTACTGTTATGAGTGCCCGGTGCGGTTTTGTGGCTCGCCGGCGGACATGGTGCATCACCTCACGGATGCGCGAGGCAAACACTGCTGGCCCTTGGCGGAGAACATCAAGTACGAGACGTGCTACCCGTTCACCGTGCCGGAGTCGCTGGAGGATCAGCGCCGCCTGCTAGTCTCGGAGGAGGACGGAAGCGTCTTCCTCCTGATCGTGGCCACCGGCGAGGCCCGCGCAGGCCGCCGCCACATCTCTGTAGTGTGTGTCAGGGGCGACGCCGCTGACACTGATGCTGACACGAGGCCGATGTACGGGTGCGAAGTTCAGTTCCTCTTTTTGCGGACATGCCTTGGTACGAAAGATTGACAAGTTAGGCCCTATAAAATGGATGGAGGGAGTAGTAGTACATGTAGAGGGCGGCGCTATACGGGAATCTCACCTCTCACCTGCTCGTGGCGCGGCAGTAAAGCCGTCATATCACAAAACACAACCACTCCCAGTAATAAGTGGCCTGGTAAAATAAACGGACAAGCAACCATCACATCCCTACATGTTTTTTGCATTTCATCTCTCTGCATTTACTTTCTCCGGTTCATCTCGCACACTCAATCCCTAGCCACTACTCCTAGGGCCAGTTCTTTTGGCGGCTTCCCTAGCTTTTCCCACAAGACTAGTCACAGTGGAGACTAACAATAAGGCGCCTCACTAATTTATTTGGGCTTCTAAACTAGTACTATTCCGTCCTGGTTTATTCCTCACCATTGTAATTTGTGCTAAATTTTGACCAAAGATTTAACTGGTTTAGGCCAGTCATAGTGGGAGTAACTTAGCTAGTAACATAGCGCACTCTGAGAAATTTGTGCGTACGTGGCATGTAGTTAATGAGAAGTGGTAACATAATATGTTACTGTAACATAGCGCTTCCCAAGACAATATGAGTCTACAAGCTAATTAATGAAGTTTTCTATGACACTACTACTATGTTACTTTGCACTATGAAAGTAGTAACTTAGACTAGTGTCATATGCATGACACTAGTATAAGTTACTCCCCACTATGACCAACCTTATTCCTCACCATTGTAATTTGTGCTAAATTTTGACCAAAAATTTGACACAGATTACAATGGGGACCAATAAACTAGGACGGAGGTAGTAGTTATGGGATTACTAATCTAGAAGCCTAAAAGAACTGGCCGCTGGTACTCCTACTAGTAGTAGTACTCAAGTTGGAATTCCAATTGCACGGCACAACCTGTTAGGCAAAAAATTCGATACAGGGTGTAGGAAGCGGTTTGGGAATTTGCATGCCTTTCCAACCAGTGAGATACTCCGTACAAAGTACAACAGAGAAATAACCACAGAGATGGAAGCTAAAAGTAAACAATCAAACGAGCACTTTGGCATTTGTTTTGCATTGAATAGTTTCACAAGCTTGACTAGTGTTGTTTTTTCAGTTTTACAAAAACCGCATCATAATGCTAAAACATGCATTTGCACGTACATAAGTAATAGTAGTACTCCCTCCGTCTAGGTGTATAAGTCTTCCCTCCTTCTTGGTCACAGTGCACAACCGAAGATGACTTATTGACCTGGACGGAGGGAGTAGCACAGTCTGCAAGCATATATCGAGAGAGACGTGTAGTGTGATAATATATAGTAAAGTTTGTGCTATGTGCACGTACTTGCAAAATGTGTACGAATACACAAGGTTTCCAAAATTACCCTTTTACATACTTAATTAAGGACGCTAAAAATTCCTAAACGTTCGGGATTTATCATTTGCCTCCCAAAACTAATGAGATCGCCTTACAAAACAAAAATTATACTCCTACTAAAAGCCACGGCGCTCGCAGGAGCACTTGCGGCGCGCCACGAGTGCCCTGGTGCGCGGCCGTTTCCCAGCGCGCCGACACAACGCCTCTTCCTCAGCCTCGCAACTCGCGAGGTGCTGATTGGTGGCTTGCCGGAGGGCGAGCGCGCTCTCACCGGTGTGGTGATCCGGCGCCAATAGATACTCCTCCTCGCTGGAAGCGTGCACCCGGTCTACGTACCGCCAAGCGTAGATGAGGCGCTTGGGCCTGACTGCACTCAAAGCGTCGGCACGGGCGTCCTCCGCCACCCTCACGGCCCTCACACGAGCCTTTTGCCAAAGAGCCAATTGCCTGACTCTCTCGGACGCGACATAGGCCTCCTAGGCAGCTTGTTCCGTGGTGCGCTTCTCTTTCTTGGCCTTCTTCTCCGCCTATATTTTGGCGCGCTCTGCTGGAGGCAAAGCCTCCCACAAGGCGACATCCATTTCTTTCCAGAGCTCCTCAAGGCTGGGGGGCTCGGCGGGCGGCGTGGCGTTCTCCTCGTAGCGGGGAGCCGACGCGTCCTCCGGTGCGCGTGCTGGCGAGATTGGGAACGCCGACGCGTCCACCTCGACGCGTTGCGGCGAGGAGCAGAATGCCGATGCATCCTCCTCGACTAGTGGTGGCGAGGAATGGAACGGCGATGCGTCGCGTCGCGGCGAGGAGCGGAACGCCGACGCGTCCTCCTCGACTAGAGGCGGCGAGGAACGGAACGGTGATGCGTGACCATCCGCACGGTGCAGCGAGGGGCTCCTAGGGCTTGGGAGGGGCGATGCCATGGTGGTCGACGTGAGAGGGAGGGGGAGGAGATAGCGATGAACGTGAACGTGAGGGGGAGGAGATAGCGATGTCTTGGGAGGCGCAATATTTATAGCGAGCAATGGCACACCTACGTAAGATATGGACTGAGCTGCACTGACTTAACTATAGGTCCAGTTGCGTAACTGACATGTGGGCCTGACCCCTGTTGGGCCTATATGTCAGTGACCGAATGCACCTGCAGTTAAGTAACAACTACGTGGGCATATTTGTTGGAGTAAATTACGGGGGAGCGAAGGGGTGGAAATATTGCTGGTCACAACGGATTGGACGAGCGTGGGGGTAGGAGAGTCATGCATGCAGATTTTTTCACACAGGGTGGAGTGGTGGGACCGCCGGAGGGAGAAGGAGAGTTTGGCAGGCATATTATTTCCACACATGTTGAGGAAAAGATTTGGAGACGAATGGGCTTCCTGCAGGTATGGGGAACGGTGCATAATAAGTCATCTTGCATGTCGGGCTAGGTATAGTCTCAAGTCATTAAAAACAAGCACGCCCCACACATGTTCATATTTCAAGGTGCACTAAATTATTGCATGCGATGATTAAGGCTGGCCATAATGGTGGTATCTTAGCTGGTAGTATCATGCACACGGGAATAGCCAACATGCTAATGTGGCAAAGAATTAAAGAAGAGAGGGGGGTTAGTGTAACTAGTGTTCATGCATGCATTGGTAAACACATTTTTTTGTGGAGAACGACAGCACTAGTTGAGTACTTTTGCAGACTTCAAAAACTATTCCACAATCTGTCCACATTCACAATGTCAAATCAACATTTTTACATTCATTATAAAACGTAGTTCTTATACTCATTATAATCAGTACTCGCTCCGTCTAGGTGAGCAAGTCATCTTAGATTGTGCACTGTGACCAAGGAGGAGGGGAAAATGAGAGATCTTAATGTTTATTTGCTAATTAATAGCATTGCATGCAATGAACTAACCACTGCATGTCGTGTTTGGTAGTCTCAAGTCATTAAAAGCATGCACACCCACATCTCCTATTGGTTGATATGTCAAGAAACAAGAAACGAGGTAGAAGTTAATGCACCGCACCTAAGTGTTTTGGGAATATTGTATCAAATGAGTGTACTGGTGTGGCTGGTTAATTAATATAAGGTGGTGTTCAAAAAAAAGTATAAATTTGGTCAAACACTTTACAAACGGTTGACGGGAGTAAAAAGGACCAGAGGGAGTATCATGCATGCGGAGTAGGCAAAAAAATTGCTTGTCTAAAAAAAGGCAAAATAAATTGCTCATTTATAGCTGGTCGAAGTCTCCAAGGGCGCGACCGCGCGAGGGAGGCGAAGGTCGTGGGAGGCGCGACGTTTGACGGAAGTGAAGTTACATCCACGCGCCAGCATGGCGTGTGGACAGGCAGAAGCTATACCGTCAGGCCTACGATATGGGTCTAGTAGACATGACATCTAGTGGGTCCCGCATAGTTCTCGAGAACTCTTTGGGGGCTTGCAGCCGTTTATCCACCGGGCAAGCCAGCAACCCCACGCCGTTCGCACGCCCTACTCGTCCCCGTCTTCTACGGACACAGGTTCGGTGCCTTAAAGGCACCTGCCTTTGGGTCACTGACATGTGGGCCAGCAACCTGTTGGGCCCACATGTCATAGACTCAAAGGTAGGTGCCTTAAGGCATGAAGCATCGTCCGTCTTCTACCATACAACAGTTCGCTCCCAGTCATCCCGTCCTTTCACATTAGTTCGCTCCCAGTTTTTTTTTGCGGGGTACAACAGTTCAACTTCTCCTAACCCTCCTCCAAAATCCATGGCCTCCCAAATCTCCATGGTCGCCGCTGAGTACCAGGTTAGAGCCATCACCGGCGATCAGTTCATCATCATCTACACACGTGGATCCGAGACGGTGAAAGCATGGCTTGCTCGCTTCCTACGCATGTTCAACAGTTCAACGGATGAGTGGGTCGCTGGGCTAGATGTTCAGTACACCACAGTCCTGGGATGAGAGAAGGATCTAAAGGACGAAGAGAGGAAGAAGCCCGCCATGATCCAGGTTTGCGTACATAACGTTTTCTTGGTCTACCACATATGCCATGCTGACGTTGAGTGCCAGGATTTTAAGAACTTCCTCAAGGACAAAAGAGTGAAATTCGTTACTATAGGCTTTAAGAATGACAGTGACGTCCTGCGTCGGATAGGTCTCGTTGTAGGCCAGCCCTTTGATCTCCAGAAGGCAAGCCTGGTGTCCTCTTCTCAACCTTCAATGCTGACCCTGGCAGCAGCCATGATTGATCCTTCGTACGCTAAACTGAAGAAACCTCATCACGAGTTTCATCATGCATGGGAGTCGAAGACATTACATGAAGATCACATCCTGTACGCAGCAATGGATGCCTACCTTTGTTTAAATATCTACAAGGGTTGGATGAAGAAGCAGAGCTCAGTGTCCGGTTCAAGCAAAGAAGCGTCGGCGAAGAGGAAGAGGAAGAGGGACGAGGACGAAGTCGAGGACGTGGACTCGGACTCCAAGTAGGTGGCAGTGCTGTCGCTCATGCTGGTTCTACTGCAGTGTCAAGCGGACTAGTTGCTTATTAGTTTATTTTCAAGGGTGTGTTGTGCTGAGGCCCCAGCAGAACTATGTTTATTTTCTTTCTCGTTATTTGAACTCTTTATTATGTATAGTAGTACTAGTACTATGTCTTACTATTGTTCTTCTTGCAGTTGGTACTACTGCTCGTATCTTCGTGTTCCTACTGTACTTAATACGTTCGTACTAGTAGTATAATTTGGGTCAGTCGATTTGTGAAAGAAGTACGACGAAGCGAAGGAAGAAGACGGCAGAAGAGGTAGAAGAAGCCCTTCTAGCCATCCATGTTGCATCAAACGGCTCACATGAGTCGACTGACCCAAATTGGTCCTTCAGATTGCAGGATCCACGTGGCATTCAAGGTCTCGAAGGTAGATTCCGCATCCGCACCCGGTTTGCGGGCTCGACGCGCGCGCGACCGGCTTCCGCCGCGACAGCTACCATGCGCGCCTCCTCCACGTGGGCGGAGACGACAATGACATGCTAGTTCCTCATCGCCGGCCTGCTGGAGCACGCGCTCATCCTCCTCTTTGTACACTGCGTGCATAGACGCGGCTCCACCATCTGCTCGCGTGCTTGGCAGTGCGGTGGCATCGCGAGGAGGGACTGCAGACGACGTGAGCGGGCGAGCCTTCGGCTTCATGGCACAGGGATGGTGGCGACACGGCGGTGATGGGCGAGAAATTGTTGGCCGGAGCAGGCGGGCACCGGCATGCGCAACGGCGGCGGCGGCATATTGATGAGTGCATGTGTGGGAGCTTACTTTAGTTTTAAATATAAGGTTGGTCAAACTTAAAAGAAAACCGTACTAGTACACATAAACATTAGACTTAGGCAACGCTTTTATTAGTTAGTACCACAACCATGATACGGAATCCTGTGCAAGCGCGTGAACCGTGGCCGCGCGGTCGATCGAACGGTGCGTCACCGTGTCGCGCTCGAAGGACATCCACCGAACCTTTTTGTGTGTGTGAAAACAATCCTCGAGTATTACTCAACTTTTTTTCCTGTGAAAGTTCTTGATGCTGCAATATTTCCATATATTTGAATTTAGCTGCAGTTTGTGTTTATTTGGATTTGGATGTTTTAGGTGCGCCCTAGTTTTTTAATACTGGTTTTGTGTGTGTGACTGAGAGAGAACGTGTGTATGTGTCCATATGTGTGTTGTGGCAGAAGGGCAATGTGGAGACGGTGTGCGTGTGATACAGACATAGACAGGTGTGAATGTGCAAATGATCATGCATGAGTGAGACATAGACAGATGCCGATACGTTGTGTATACATGAGGGAACGGTCTTCTAGTTTACTTGTGTGTGTGTGTGAGAGAGAGAGAGAGGGAGGGAGGGAGAGAGAGACAGAGAGAGGAGCATCCGTAACATAACAACCATCTCTCTCGATCCGTCCGTCCCTCACACGGTCGCATGGAACACATGCATCAACGTGCACATTTTGACACCCTCACCCGGCCCCTGCCCACCTCAAGGCCCGCACAATCTCTTCGTGAATACCCATTTCTCTCCTTAGGTTTGTTTTCTCTCAATATCTGACACACACACACACACAAAGAGAGAGAGACGCAGCACAACAGGCACACACACACACACACTCCCACGAGCACACAATTCATCCCCATCCAAGGTTATACGGCGACCACTCTCGCTTGTGCTTCTTTGCACCCCAACATGCACAACACCTCAATCTTCAAAGAGGGCAACGAGCAGATCGAAGGCGGCGACCACACCGCGCTAGAGAATGCGGGGTCATTTGGAAGCAGGGTGATGTGACGACGGCTGATTGACTCCTCCCCCACCCTCTCTCTCTTGCACAAAATTACCAATCCCTCTCTCCCCCAAACAAAATTGTCAATCCCTCATCCCACGAGATCCTTCCCCTCTCGTCCATGTTTTTCCTGCTCTCTCATCAAACATGTTGTCTCTTCTCCTTCCACGTATGCAGAATCCAGATGCACATGCATCTCATGTATATTACATGTATGCATCTTTCTCACAGACCTAACTTCTTCCTCTCTCTTTCTCTCTCTATCTCTCTCTCTGTCTCGTTAGGTTTGAATCCTACTCTCTCGTCCACATACATACAATCTTTCACTCCCGATCTGCTCCATCTTCAAAAGCTCTCTCTGCATGTTTCATTCACACATTGGGATATGTCAAAATGTTGCTTCTATAATGGCTGATGTAGAGTTATGGTTGTTCTTGTTGCATCCTACAAAGTAATAACTATGAAATGCATTTAGATTCTCATTTGACTGGGATTATGTGAGTTTGAGCATGTTGTGAAGTACTATAGACCTTGTATACATCTTGGGATTCGACAATGATTGTAACTATTGAATTGTATAGACCATTACATTCGAAGTCAATAGCCTAATATATTTATTTCACAATTTCAACAAATGATTAGTTCACTACAAACTAAGAAAACAAGTGTGTACTCCGTCCATTTTTATTTAAGTCCGCGTATTAGCATTGGTCAAAGTCAAGTTTTGTAAACTCTCAGAAAGCTTATAACAAAAAATATTATCATATACAATAGCAAATAAATACCATTAGATTCATTATTGAATGTACTTTCACATCATTCATATTTGTTATGGTAAATGTTTATATTTTTCTATAAACTTGGTCAAACTTTAGGAAGTTTGACTTCGGTCAAACCTAATATGCAGAGTTTACTACTGCTACTCGCTAGTTGCTTAGCCGAACCACTCAACACGCCACACGGGGAGTCCAGTGTCACAAAATTTTGAGGTCGGCGGGAAAATCTCCCGCAACCCTGATTCGAGCAGTGGGAAGATACCATCATAGCCTTTGGAACAGGCCTACGGATGACGCTTGGTAGGGGGCTGTTTTCGTAACTTCAGGTTCACCCTACCCAGCCAACCCCACCCCGGCACCCAGAGTACTACACCTGAATACTCCCCAATTTCTATCCCCTCCGCAAAATAGACTTCTCCACGGCACCGCAGCCTTCGTGCTCCTCCCCTTTACATCGGCGCACTCGTCCATCGCAGCGCATCTGCCTCATCGACGACCTCATATGCCGCATTGGAGCCGGTCCACCATCATCGTCGTACACGGAGCCTCTTCCCCGGCATCGTCTTCCACGGTCTCGGATCTGCTTCCCGGAAGCCGATGCCAAGCACAGAAGTACCACCGTCATGGACAATGAACTGACTCCCGTTGCCAACCATGGCTCACAGAGGCCACCGTGACCATCGTTCTCCTCCTCGATTGGTAATGTGTGTATTGAATCACTTAGCAGTACATGTGCAGTTCCAATTTTGTTCATACCTACCCTTCAAATTTCATGGGTGCTATTGTTCCCGTAAAATTAATTGGTTATAGCCTCCATTGTCCAATAGAATATCAGCTTGTAATTGTGCGTCACTCCTGTATCGCGTTGTGCTTGGGTAGGTTTTTCATCTGCAACCAGTAGTGTGGCAAATGATGGAAAGGTTTATAGAACTAGCAAAATGCCCATGCGTTGCACACATCAAGATGCATTTGTATAAGTAGTTTATCTTGTTGGAGATGCTCTAACATGGCAGATGAGTGATTTAATGTTGCCCACAAGATGCACGAGTATTATTAGTAGTATATTTTTCTTGCCATGTTGAGATTTTAAAACCACGAGTGCGAACATGCAGAGGAGCAATGAAGACCAAACAAGGGATATTCAGGACATCTTCAAGGAGCGTGGCAAGTTAAACAGGAGCTGCACCAAACCTGTAAAATGAGCTTTGGTAATTAACACCGTTTCAATTACTTTCGTGTAGCCTCGTGTTCTTCGATGTGTATATGTTGTAGTTTCTGTTTCTCTTAAGCGTGGTGTTCTTCGATGTGTAATAAGAAGAGTCTTAATCGTCCTAATGCTTTCGTTTTTAGCTTGATGTAGGAAGTGGGTGTTCTCACCTTGTAGTCTGTTTTTATTTATTTTTTCCTTTTGAATTCACTTCTCCGAGTTCTGTTTATCTGGCTTCTACTAAATGGATCTAGGTTGCTCTGAGTATTGATCTTAAAAAGAAGTAACTTTATGTCAGGATGCAGTTCCTGCGAGGAGGGAAGTATGGTCAACCTCGAGATCATGTTTCCAAAATGAGGCTGGATTACACACAAGGTGCCAGTTCCCTAATGATGCTGAATAGACACAAGGTGCAAATTCCCAGATGATGCTGGATTACACGCAAGCCAGGTGGAGTCGTCAGCTGTTCGTGTCCTCGTGGCATTAGTAAAGGCTGAAAGAAAGCGTGCACCAGCCCTTGAGAATGTAGCTGAGTTCCTGAAGAAGCGAAAAGAGCAATCAGATGCTCTCTTCACCCAAGCCAAAGAAGAGATGGAAGAAGCCAGAAATAAGCTAGCAGAGGCAGAGCAGGCTAGGCGTCTCCTGCTATCTAAAACTGTTGTCAATACAAAATTTCCTTCATAATAGCTAGGTTCAAATGTTTATCCAGACAGCATGCCTGTTGTGATGTCCGTGCATCTACTGATGTGGCACAAAATGTTTTTTTCGGGTCATGTAATAACATCAATTACTTTCCAAACAATAACAGACGAAGCATTGGATATGGTATAGTTCACGCGCAAGCCCGACATTCCAAGTTCAACTTCCACATCAAACTCATGTTCACAGATATCTGCACACTCATACATATTGTCCACAACCATGTTTCACTTCAAAGCCAAAACAAATGTGAGGAGAGTTACAAATAAAGAAAATCCTCTACTAGTTCTGGCTACCAGTGCGAGCACAGCAAGTCATGACCATGCGTAAATTAATTATATTTTAGTCATTTTTTGTGTTCTAAAATGCCTGCCGGCTTGCGGAAGGACGTGTTGCCGGCACACACGTGGATTCAATGAAGGCAGGCAGGGCAATCTTAAGCTTGTTGCACGAGGCGAGGAGGCATGCTCAGCCAGGCCTGCAGCGAGTGCGGCCCTCTTGGCCGGTGCGCCATTTGAATGCCTGCGCTATGAGAGGTCGCGTCCGAGTCAGAGCAATCACTCCCTCCAGTACTTTTTTGTTTCGGTATAACAAAATCTCGTTTTCCATTCACATTTTACAAGTAAAGTTCGTGGTCAAACTTTGACCCAAAGTACGATGGGGACTAGTAAACCAGAATGGAGGTAGTAGTTTTTTTAATCGAAGAAGGGTTTCCCCTTCCGATTTTCATTAAAGAAAACCAGCATCTAAATCTAAACCATAGTATTTTCCCTAGAACTACCAGGTTCAACATCTCGCAACATAAACCCATACAACCTCCATCGAAAAAAAACAAACAAACCATACAACCATACGCCAAGGAGGTACGTAGTACTATGAATTCCATTTTCGCTCCATACCAATCGTTGTAAAAACTACTTACTACTTATAATGCGCCATTGAAAATCGGAACTCTTAACCCCACTAAAAAATGATATTTTAAACGTGGCTACTCGATCTGTGGCAACTTGCGAGCCACCGCGCTCCAAGTCGTTCACCTGTGGTCCCGACCATCAACTCCTACGGATCAAATTATCACACAAGCTGACTATTCCTACAAAGGTGCTCCACCACGTACCCGGTACCCGCGAATGCAGCAATTGTGCCCCTAGGGTTTTAGAGTTTATTTGTTAACGTCGCCTTTACGTAATACTCATGTGTGCGAGACAGCAAGATGCCGACTGCATGCGTGCCTCTTCTCTTCGTATATGTACTCCACCATTTGTCTGGTGTCCAAAAAATTATAACAACTACTAGCAATGTGCCAATGCGTTGCCACACGATCAAAGTAGATTAATACAGTGGCGGAGCTAGATGCATATTACGCCTGGGGCTGTGCTATGTTGAGTGATAAACTTCTATGATTTTCTATGCTTTGCATGAAGAAATTACAAAGGAAGTTGTTTCTAGGACTGGGGCTATAGCCCTAGCTTCCCCAGGCCTGTCTTCGCAACTTGATTAATACATATTCACCGATTTGATAGAAAAAAAGTCTAGCTTTGAAATACGTATATCACTAAGAATATGTTATGTTTCACTCAAAATATATTCCTTTGGCGGTTTTGATGAGATAAGGGAGGAATGTTGTTGGTTTCAAGATTCAAGAAGTGGTATGTCTAATTTCTACTCTTACTAGCAAGATGCCCGTGCATTGCACGGAACATCAAGATCTTGTGGGAGAAAAGGATGAACGAGGGAAGGCCTTATCTGCAAATGTGGTGAATAGTGCGGGTACATTGCCATATTTTCCTTCCTATCCGTCAGATATAAATCAGACGACCTACATTGCAGGATGGCAGGCCCACCATCATCACCAACTCTATTTTTTATCCCTACTCTTATAATAAGCATTGTCGTTGATGATCGTGTGCCTGCCATCCTGCAATATAGGCCGTCCGATCTATATCTGACGGATAGGAAGGAAACTATAGCAATTTTGCAAAAAGATACCCACACCCCTCTCCACATTTGCAAATAAGGCCTTCCCTCGTTCATCCTTTTCCCCCACAAGATAAACTACTCATACAAATGCATCTTGATGTTCCGTGCAACGCATGGTCATCTTGCTAGTTGATGCAAAAAGCCCATGTGTGTGTGAGAGAGAGGGCGAGTGGAGGACGACAGAGTGCATGTGTGACAAAGACACAAGGAGTGTGTGTGCGATAGGTATCAGCTTAAAATAAGGTGATAGTGTGTGGGTGCACGATCGAGAGGGCATGTCTCAAGAAGGGAAGAAAAATCTACATAGATACACAAGGAGCGGGAGAGAGACATGTATGCGATGGTGGAAGCACGAGTGTGCGGGTGTATAAACCTATCTAGAGGCTAGCTAGTCGATAAATGTTTGTGAGAGAAATACGAGTCGGGGTGCGAAAGCGAGAGTTTTGTGTGTGTGAGAGAGAGATGGTAGTCGGGAAGGGGAGTGGAAGCAGGAGTTGTGTGTGTGTCTGTGTGAGAGAGAGAGAGAGAGAGGAGACGGCAGTCGGGGTTGTTTGATCGGTAAACAAATGAATAATGTCAGTCTGGGATGGAGACGAAAAGGAGACCACAACAAATGTTGTGTCTACAGGAGAGATAGAGAGAGTAATTTTAGTGGTATGAGTCATATGTAGAGACATATAGGGTGTGTGAGAGAATCCCATAGAGAGAAAGACAAAGTGAAAGACGATTGGAGACTATGTGTTTGGCGGTGAAAAAGAAAGCTTAGGTACCGAGTGATACCAGAGAACAGTAGAGACGTGAGAGATAATGAAAACCGTGTAATGTATAATGATAGGGAGAGTGTGACACTTCTCAAGGGAGACGTCGAGAGACCATGTTTGCGAGGATAGGAGCAACATGAAGCGAGCGTGCGGGTGAGCTGGAGAAAAGAGAGTGATAGCTACCTAAAGGAGCATGCATGCGAGAGAGATGGGCGTGAAAGGACTGGACAAAAAAGGGATTCAAATATTTGAATTCAAGATGATGATACATGTAATCCATACTCGAACCAAAATTGATCTATCAAACATGCATACTCATGAATTCACGCACATCTATGTTATTTAATATGTAGATATTACTGATCCATACATTTTAGTAGAACATAATTTGGTTAAATTTTTTCGAATTCAACCTTAAGATTTCGAGATCGTTGTATTTGTAAATCATATTATACATATAAAGGAGCAGAATTCTTTGTTGTGCTTTTGAAAGTATATATATAAAAATGATGTATATAGAATGTAATTCCAATTGAAAATGGATCCCGCCCGAAAAAATAAATAGAATACAAACAGGATTCGAATTGAGTTGGCACGGTAAACGTGCACTCTGCAAAATTTGAACGAAGCGGGGAAAGTCGCAGTTACCGCTCGAGACCAAAATCTGCGAGATGGAAATCACTACTGCCTATCCCTACCACGCAAAGCCTATATGCTGGATTTCTATAGGTTTCGATAGGGGTAGGTTTCTAACTTCACCCAAACGTGACGTAACCGCCTCTCACCCGGATTCATACACGGTGGCGCCAAAACACAGTGTGTCCTCGGCCAAAATCGACTCCCTCCCCGATTCATATTCATACACGGTGGGCGCCAAAAACAAACTCTCGGCTGCAAATATTCGGTGTATGCGAGATTACGGTCCTATCCCCAACCGACTAGTGTTGCTATGATGTAGTAGAAATTTGAAACGGGGGCTAAGTTTGTAAATTTCCTCGCATTTGAGACAAGCGCGCCCTGAATACATGGTTCCCCCCTTCCTCTCTACCTCCCTTTTCCCCCATTCGTACTCAGTGGGCACCAAAACACCCTCTCCACCCCACCCTCCTCCGTCCGCCGCCGCCGTCCGCCACCCCATCCACCGTCGTCCTCCTCCACCATGCCGGAGCTGATACCCCGCCACCGCCGTCCATTACAAGAGATAGACCTCTCTCATCCACGGCTTCGGACCGGGATCCTTGCATCCCATCCTCTCGCATCATCCCCGTCGTCGTCCACCTTGCCGGCGCCGCTCCTACAACCGTCTCGTCCACCGCGCCCCGCCTCCACCGTCTACCCTCCTAGATCTGCTTCCACGCTGCTGACAGCCATCGCTACCGCGGCACCGTCAAATTCTCAGCAGATGCGTACATGGTGCCGCACCACAGGCGGTACTCTTTCGTATCTGCTCAACTTATTTATCGCAGCAAGAAAATAGATCGCCACTGCTTTGTTGGGGATCATAGCAGAAATTGAAAATTTTCAACGCATCACCAAGATCAATCTATGGAGTAATCTAGCAACGAGGGGAAGAGGAGTGCATCTACATACCCTTGTAGATCGCTAAGCGAAGCATTGCAAGAACACGGATGAAGGAGTCGTACTCGTAGCGATTCAGATCGCGGTTGACTCCGATCTAAGCGTCGAACAACGGCGCCTCCGCGTTCAACACGCGTGCAGCCCGGTGACGTCTCCCACGCCTTGATCCGGCAAGGAGAGAGGGAGAGGTTGGGGGAAGACTCCGTCCAGCAGCAGCACGACAGCGTGGTGGTGGTGGAGGAGCGCGGAACTCCAGCAGGGCTTCACCAAGCACTACGAGAGACGAGGAGGGAGAGGGGTAGGGCTGCGCAAACAGGAGAAGAACTCGGGTGTTGGGCTGCCCCTTTGCCTCCACTATATATAGGGGAAGAGGGAGGGTTGCACCCCCACCTAGGGTTTCCACCCTAGGGGCGGCGGCAGCCCCAATCCCCATTTGGGGTGGCGGCCAAGTGGGGGGGAGAGGGAGGCGCACCAGGCATGGGCCTTAGGGCCCATCTTCCCTTAGGGTTTGCACCCTCTTCACTCTAGGCGCATGGGCCTTGGTGGGGAGGCGCCGCATCCCATCTAGGGGCTGGTCCCTTCTCACACTTGGCCCATGTATGCCTCCGGGGCCCGTGGCCCCTCCCGGTGGTCCCGGTACACTATCGGTGATGCCCGGAACACTTCCGGTGGCCAAAACCTCACTTCCTATATATTAATCTTTACCTCCGGGCCATTTCGGGACTCCTCGTGACGTCCGGGATCTCATCCGGGACTCCGAACAACATTCGGTAACCGCATACATACTTTCCCTATAACCCTAGCGTCATCGAACCTTAAGTGTGTAGACCCTACGGGTTCAGGAGACATGTAGACATGACCAAGACAACTCTCCGGTCAACAACCAACAGCGGGATCTGGATACCCATGTTGGCTCCCACATGCTCCACGATGATCTTATCGGATGAACCACGATGTCAAGGATTCAATCAATCCCTTATACAATTCCCTTTGTCCAGCGGTATTGTACTTGCCCGAGATTCGATCGTCGGTATCCCAATACCTTGTTCAATCTCGTTACCGGCAAGTCTCTTTACTCGTTCCATAACACATCATCCCGTGATCAACTCCTTGGTTACATTGTGCACATTATGATGATTTCCTACCGAGTGGGCCCAGAGATACCTCTCCGTCACACGGAGTGACAAATCCCAGTCTCGATTCGTGCCAACCCAATAGACACTTTCGGAGATACCTGTAGTGTACCTTTATAGCCACCCAGTTATGATGTGACGTTTGGTACACCCAAAGTATTCATACGGTATCTGGGAGTTGCACAATCTCATGGTCTAAGGAAATGATACTTGACATTAGAAAAGCTTTAGCAGACAAACTATATGATCTTGTGCTAGGCTTAGAATTGGGTCTTGTCCATCACATCATTCTCCTAATGATGTGATCCCGTCATCAACGACATCCAATGTCCATGGTCAGGAAACCGTAACCATCTATTGATCAACGAGCTAGTCAACTAGAGGCTTACTAGGGACATGGTGTTGTCTATGTATCCACACATGTATCCAAGTTTCCTATCAATACAATTCTAGCATGGATAATAAACGATTATCATGAACAAGGAAATATAATAATAACCAATTTGTTATTGCCTCTAGGGCATATTTCCAACAGTCTCCCACTTGCACTAGAGTCAATAATCTAGTTCACATCGCCATGTGATTAACACTCACTGGTCACATCCCCATGTGACCAACACCCAAAGAGTTTACTAGAGTCAATAATCTAGTTCACATTACCATGTGATCAACACTCAATGAGTTCTTGGTTTGATCATGTTATGCCTGTGAGAGAGGTTTTAGTCACCGGGTATGCAACCTTTCAGATCCGTGTGTGCTTTACAAATCTCTATGTCATCTTGTAGATGCAGCTATCACGCTATACTTGGAGCCATTTCAAATTGTTGCTCCATTATACGTATCCGGTATCTCTATTCAGAGCTATCCGGATAGGTGTTAAGCTTGCATCGACGTAACTCTTTACGTCGACCTCTTTATCACCTCCATAACCGAGAAACATTTCCTTATTCCTCTAAGGATAATTTTGACCGCTATCTGGTGATCCACTCCTGGATCACCTTTCATACCCTCTTGCCAGACATGGGGCAAGGCACACATCAGGTGTGGTACTCAGCATGGCATACCGTATAGAGCCTATGACAAAAACATAGGGGACGACCTTCGTCCTTCCTCTTTCTTCTACCGTGTTCATGCTTTGAGTCTTACTCAACTTCACACCCTACAACTCAGGTAAGAACTCCTTCTTTGACTGATCTATTTTGAACTCCTTCAAAATCATGTCAAGGTGTGTGTTCTTTGAAAGTATTATCGGGCGTCTTGAACTATCTCTATAGATCTTGATGCCCAATATGTAATCAGCTTTATCCAGGTCTTCCTTTGAAAAACACTTTTCAAATAACCATTTATGCTTTCCAGAAATTCTACATCATTTCGGATCAACAATATGTCATTCACATATACTTATTAGAAATGTTGTAGTGCTCCCACTCACTTTCTTGTAAATACAAGTTTCTAGCAAACATTGTATAAACCTAAAAGCTTTGATCACTCCATCAAAGCATATATTCCTACTCCGAGATGCTTGCTCTAGTCCATAGAAGGATTGCTGGAGCCAGCATACCTTTTAGCATCTTTAGGATCGACAAAACCTTTTATTGTATCACATACAACTTTTTCTTACGAAAACTTGTAAGAAAACTTGTTTTGACATCCATCTATCAGATTTCATAATCGAAAAATACAGCCAATGCTAACATGATTCCGACGGAGTTAAGTATCGCTATGGGTGAGAAAATCTCATCGTAGTCAACTCCTTGAACTTGTGAAAGACTCTTTGCCACAAGTCGAACTTCATTGATGGTGACATTACCGTCCGCGTTCGTCTTCTTCTTAAAGATCCATTTATTCTCAATGGCTTTCCGATCATCGGGCAAGTGCACCAAAGTCCATACTTTGTTCTGATACATGGATCCTATCTCAGATTTCATGGCTTCTATCCATTTGTCGGAATACGGGCCCATCATCGCTTCTCCATAGCTCGTAGGTTCATTGTTGTCCTACAACATGATATCTAAGACAGGATTACCGTACCACTCAGGAGTAGTACATATCCTTGTCGACCTATGAGGTTCGATAGCAACTTGATCCGAAGCTTCATGATCACTATCATTAACTTCCTCTTCAACAGACGTAAGCGCCACAGAAACATCCTTTTGTGTTGCATCAATCTCTGGTTGAAGTACAGGTTCGACAACCTCATCAAGTTATATCTTCCTCCCACTCAATTCTTTTGAGAGAAACTCCTTCTCGAGAAAGGACCCGTTCTTGCGACAAACAATTTTGCCCTTGGATCTGAGATAGAAGGTATACCCAACTGTTACCTTTGGGTATCCTATGAAGACGTATTTGTCCGCTTTGGGTTCGAGCTTTTCCCAGCTGAAGCCATAAGCACCACAGCCCCAAGCATTAAGAAACGACAACTTTGGTTTCTTGCCAAACCTTAGTTCATACGGCGTTGTCTCAAACTGACTTAGATGGTGCCCTATCTAAAGTGAATGCAGCTGTCTCTAACGCATAACCTCAAAATGATAGCGGTAGATCGCTAAGAGACATCATAGATCGCACCATTTCTCATAAGGTTCGATTACGACGTCCGGACACACCATTACGCTGCGGTGTTCCAGGTGGCTTCAACTGTGAAACAATTCCACAATGTCTTAAGTGATTGCCAAACTCATAACTCAGAAATTTGATCTTCTTGTTATGATGGTTCTTAACTTCACTCTGAAATTGCTTGAACTTTTCAAGTGTTTCAGACTTGTGCTTCATTAAGTAAATATACCCATATCTACTCAAATCATCAGTGAAGATGAGAAAATAACGATATCCACCACACGCCTTAATTCTCATTGGATCACACACATCAGCATGTATGATTTCCAACAAGTCACTTGCCCGTTTCATTGTACCTGAAAACGGGATCTTAGTCATCCTGCCCATGAGGCATGGCTCGCATGTGTCAAGCGATTCAGAATCAAGTGACTCCAAACATCCATCAGCATGAAGTTTCTTCATGCATTTTATGCCAAAATGACCTAAGCGGCAGTGTCACAAGAAAGTGGTACTATCATTATTAACTCTACATCTTTTGGCGTGAACATGTGTATTACCACGACCGAGATTCAATTAGCCATTCACATATTGTGCATGACCATGGAAGGTATTATTCATGTAAACAGAGTAACCATTATTCTCTAACTTAAATTAATAACTGTATTGCAATGAACACGATCTAATCATATTCATGCTCAACGTAGACACACGATAACATTTATCTAGGTCCAATACTAATCCCGAAGGCAGATGGAGCGTGCGATGGTGATCTCATCAACTTTGGAAACACTTTCAACACACATCGTCACCTCACCCTTAGCCAGTCTCCGTTTAGTCCGTAGCTTTTGCTTCAAGTCACCAATAATAGCAACGGAACCGGTATCCAATGCCCAGGTGCTACCAGGAGTACTAGTAAGGTACACATTAATAACACGTATATACTTTGTTGAAGTTGCCAGCCTTCTTATCTACCATGCATTTTGGGTTAGTTCCGCTACCAGTGACCGTTCCCCTTACAATAGAAGCACTGAGTCTCGGGTTTGGGTTCAACCTTGGGTTCCTTCACTGGAGCGGCAACTGGTTTGCCATTCATGAAGTTTCCCTTCTAGCCCTTGCCCTTCTTCAAACCAGTGGTCTTGTTAAACCATCAACACTTGATGCTCCTTCTTGATTTCTACTTTTGCGGTCTTAAGCACCGCGAACAGCTCCGGGATCATCTCCATCCCTTGCATGTCATGGTTCATCACGAAGATCTAGTAGCTTAGTGATAGTGACTAGAGTACTCTATCAATCACTATCTTATCTGGAAGTTTAACTCCCACTTGATTCAAATGATTGTAGCACCCAGACATTCTGAGCACATGCTCACTAGCTGAGCTATTCTCCTCCATCTTGTAGGCAAAGAACTTGTCAGAGGTCTCATACCTCTCAACACGGGCATGATCCTGAAATCCCAATTTTAGCTCTTGGAACATCTCATATGTTCTATGGCGTTCAAAACGTCATTGGAATCCCGATTCTAAGCCGTAAAGTATGGTGCACTTAACTATCAAGTAGTCATCAGGACGTATCTGTCAGATGTTCATAACATCCACAGACGACGCTGGAGGGGTTGGCTCACCGAGCGGTGCATCAAAAACATAAGCCTTCTGTGAAGCAGTGAGGACACTCCTTAGACAATGGACCTAGTCTGCGTCAATGCTTACAATATCTCTCAACTTAATCTTTCTCTAGGAACGTATTGAAATAGGGAGCTACAACGCGAGCTATTGATCTACAACATATTTGCAAAGACAATTTAGACTATGTTCATGATAATTAAGTTCATCTAATCAAATTATTTAATGAACTCCCACTCAGATAGACATCCCTCTAGTCATCTAAGTGATACATGATCCGAATCGACTAGGCCGTGTCCGATCATCACGTGAGACGGACTAGTCATCATCGGTGAACATCTCATGTTGATCGCATCTTCTATACGACTCATGTTCGACCTTTCGGTCCTCCGTGTTCCGAGGCCATGTCTGTACATGCTAGGCTCGTCAAGTCAACCTAAGTGTTTCGCATGTGTTCTGAGGCCATGTCTGTACATGCTAGGCTCGTCAACACTCGTTGTATTCGAACGTTAGAATCTATCACACCCAATCATCACGTGGTGCTTCGAAACAACGAACCTTCGCAACGATGCACAGTTAGGGAGAACACTTTTCTTGAAATTTTAGTGAGGGATCATCTTATTTAAGCTACTGTCGTTCTAAGCAAATAAGATGTAAAACATGATAAACATCACATGCAATCAAATAGTGACATGATATGGCCATTATCACTTTGCTCCTTTTGATCTCCATCTCCGGGGCTCCATGATCATCATCGTCACCGGCATGAAACCATGATCTCCATCATCATGATCTCCATCATCGTGTCTTCATGAAGTTTTCTCGTCAACTATTACTTCTACTACTATGGCTAACGGTTTAGCAATAAAGTAAAGTAATTACATGACGTTTGTGTTGACATGCAGGTCATAAATAAATTAAGACAACTCCTATGGCTCCTGCCGGTTGTCATACTCATCGACATGCAAGTCGTGATTCCTATTACAAGAACATGATCAATCTCATACATCACATATATCATTCATCACATCCTTTTGGCCATATCACATCACAAGGCATATGCTGCAAAAACAAGTTAGACGTCCTCTAATTGTTGTTGCAAATTTTTACGTGGCTGCTATAGGTTTCTAGCAAGAACGTTTCTTACCTACGCCAAAACCACAACATGATATGCCAATTTCTATTTACTCTTCATAAGGATCCTTTTCATCGAATCTGATCCGACTAAAGTGGGAGAGACAGACACCCGCTAGCCACCTTATGCACCTAGTGCATGTCAGTCGGTGGAACCTGTCTCACGTAAGTGTACGTGTAAGGTCGGTCCGGGCTGCTTCATCCCACGATGCCGCCGAATCAAGATAAGACTAGTAACGGCAAGTAAATTGACAAAATCGACGCCCACAACTACTTTGTGTTCTACTCATGCATAGAAACTGAACATAGACCTAGCTCATGATGCCACTGTTGGGGATCGTAGCAGAAATTTAAAATTTTCTATGCATCACCAAGATCAATCTATGGAGTAATCTAGCAATGAGGGGAAGAGGAGTGCATCTACATACCCTTGTAGATCGCTAAGAGGAAGCGTTGCAAGAACGCGGATGAAGGAGTCGTACTCGTAGCGATTCAGATCGCGGTTGAATACGACCTAAGCGCCTAACAACGGCGCCTCCGCATTCAACACACGTGCACCCCGGTGACGTCTCCCATGCCTTGATCCAGCAAGGATAGAGGGAGAGGTTGGGGAAGACTCCGTCCAGCAGCAGCATGATGGCGTGGTGGTGGTGGAGGAGCGCGGAACTCCAGCAGGGCTTCGCCAAGCACTACGAGAGACGAGGAGGGAGAGGGGTAGGGCTGCGCCAACAGGAGAAGAACTCGTGTGTTGGGCTGCCCCTTTGCCTCCACTATATATAGGGGAAGAGAGAGGGCTGCTCCCCCACCTAGGGTTTCCACCCTAGGGGCGGCGGCAGCCCCAATCCCCATCTGGGGTGGCGGCCAAGTGGGGGGGAGAGGGAGGCGCACCAGGCATGGGCCTTAGGGCCCATCTGCCCTTAGGGTTTGCCCCCTCTTCTCTCTAGGCGCATGGGCCTAGGTGGGGAGGCGCCCCAGCCCATCTAGGGGCTGGTCCCTTCTCACACTTGGCCCATGTATGCCTCTGGGGCCCATGGCCCCTCCCGGTGGACCCCCGGACCCCTCCGGTGGTCCCGGTACACTACCGGTGATGCCCGAAACACTTCTGGTGGCCAAAACCTCACTTCCTATATATTAATCTTTACCTCCGGACCATTCCGGAACTCCTCGTGACGTCCGAGATCTCATCCGGGACTCCGAACCACATTCGGTAACCGCGTACATACTTTCCTATAACCCTAGCATCATCGAACCTTAAGTGTGTAGACCTTACGGGTTCGGGAGACATGTAGACATGACCAAGACAACTCTCCGTTCAATAACCAACAGCGGAACCTGGATACCCATGTTGGCTCCCACATGTTCCACGATGATCTTATCGGATGAACCACGATGTTGAGGATTCAATCAATCCCGTATGCAATTCCCTTTGTCCAGCGGTATTTACTTGCCCGAGATTCGATCGTCGGTATCCCGATACCTTGTTCAATATCATTACCGGCAAGTCTCTTTACTCGTTCCGTAACACATCATCCCGTGATCAAATCCTTGGTCACATTGTGCACATTATGATGATGTCCTACCGAGTGGCCCCAGAGATACCTCTCCGTCACACGGAGTGACAAATCCCAGTCTTGATTCGTGCCAACTCAACAGACACTTTCGGAGATACCTGTAGTGTACCTTTATAGCCACCCAGTTACGATGTGACGTTTGGTACACCCAAAGTATTCCTACGGTATCCGGGAGTTGCACAATCTCATGTTCTAAGGAAATGATACTTGACATTAGAAAAGCTTTAGTAGATGAACTATACGATCTTGTGCTAGGCTTAGGATTGGGTCTTGTCCATCACATCATTCTCCTAATGGTGTTGTATATGTATCCACACATGTATCTGAGTTTCCTATCAATACAATTCTAGCATGGATAATAAACGATTATCATGAACAAGGAAATATAATAATAACCAATTTTTTATTGCCTCTAGGGCTTATTTCCAACATGCTTTACTCTGATTTCTTATCTTGGTTGCGAAGTTGCCTTTGTCCGGTTTGCACCTTCAGATTCGCCATGGCACGCTCAACACCATACTCGCAATGCTCATGGTTTTCCCCTTTTATATTCCACACTAGTTAAATCACAGTAGACTAAATTTCAAAATTGGGTCAGTCGATTTTTCAGAGCTCGCTGGAGTTCGCCGGTGCGATCGAAGGGGCTCGGGTGGGGACGGTGGTTGTGGGGGGCGGTGGTGGGGCCTCGTCGAACAAAGAGAACTCGACGCGGGTGGGGGCAGGGGTGGGGGTGGGGGTGGCGGAGGAACACAGTCGGTGGGGCCGGTGGTTCGGCCGGCGGCCCGTGCGGTGTTCTGTATGGGAAGCACAGTATGTTCCTTGTCAGGAAGGGGAGCAGGGACATCTACAGTCTAACAACTGATATAGCTGGCCTGTACGTGATCGATAGGCTTTCAATTACTAGCGGCAATACAACATCATAATTTCCAGCCAGTTCCACTTTCTCGATTTATATATCCTGGTTATGGTGTACCCCTGTTATGTACACTATGATCTGCCTAGTTGCTGTGTGCTCTTGTTATCATGGTTTGGCAATAAAATCTCTATACAATATATTATGAACCTATCATCTGCTAGCTATCCTTACTTCTGGAGCCTATTTTTTTGTGTACTTGTGCCAGATTATATAAATGCACGCACCATATTACAGCACACATGAGCTCTCTCATCAGAATCCAGTGATAGCACACAAGTGTTTACAGGGGCGCCCCTATATTGGAATATCATCTGCATTACAAAGATAATCTCACAACTATTTATGTTTTCATGGTTCTCAGATATCATACGCAATTACAGTGAATATCAGAATCCACGCATCAGAAGAATATTGTGGAACACTGCAATGACTTACAAAATTGGCACCAAGCCATTGAGTGCCATTCTGGAAGCAATGAAACTCATACGCTCCCCACCTGTTTATTCTTGTTCAGAATATCATCCTAATGACTATTCTAACCTCGAGGTGTCAAAGGCAGATGGCCTGTCCTGTTCACCCATCAAGGTGCCTGTTCTAATTTGGCAACGTTTATTGATTGCGCGTATCTTGCATATGTTGTCTTGCATTTCTTCTACTTTGTTGCACCGCCATCTCCTTAGTTTACTCATCATATATGTCGACATGCCATGCCCATCAATTATCAATACATATTCCATCTGTCACCGAACCTGAAGGAGCACCAGCAAAGTCCTTGAAAAACGTGGTGGTGCCGGAGAAATCAGATAGCACCCCACTTTTATTGGCTGTACAACCAGTGACACAAAACGTAGGACCAACTCCAGCAGACTGTACCCATACTTTACTGGCCACACCACTAGCCCCACCACACAGGACCTGCACTCCAGCAAAAGGTATACCGATTTCATTTGCCATAGCACCAGCTGTACCACAGAAAAATCCCACTCCAGCAAAAAGTACAGCAAGTCCACCGGCCGAAGACCTATCCCAACTGCAGAGACGGCCAATTCCTGCAGATTGGAACCCCATTCCATTTATTCCCAGTTTAAAAGACAATGCTTTCAATGTTGTTAGGAACTACGTGCATATATTCCCATCATGGGAAGATTATTGTGAAGACAAACACCATTTTCACATCTTCCTGTCCAACTTACATGTAAGTGCTATTATTCATGGTTATTATTTTCCTGTTTTCTGATGATTGAACAGATCAATGATTTACATTACATTGTTGTAACTAGGCGAGGGTCAATCTGGATAGTCATGACGAGCAAAGCTTGCTTGTGCTTTTCAAGGAAGCATTGCAGCAGTTTCGGTGTTACCTAAGGAAATCACACTTTGATGGCAAGTCTATAAACGAATTTCCAGTGAAGTCTCCTGTGCTAAATTTAGAAGACATTGAATGGAAAAACCTTGTTATGCACTGGTCTCGTTCCCAGGATGAGGTACTGTCTATGAAATCACATGACAATTTGAACTTCTACTTTTCCGCATGTGCCTTACGGATCTTTTTTGCAGGAAATCTGCTCGAAGAAGAATTCCGGTTTGACAAGAACGACAGGATATCGCAAATATGCTGCCCGCTACTTTGCTCTTGTTAGTACCTGTTGTCCTGTATCACTGTACTTGCATACATACCTGGTTCATTATGTGACAGCAGTATGCATGATAGCTTGCTTATCAATTGTTCGCTCCAAATTATCTGATCTGTATGAATGGTTACATTAGTGTAGAATATATCCAATGCCAATGTTTATTTAGCTCTGCATTGCTCTTGTAAGTACATGCTGTCCTTTATCAGTGTACTTATAATGACAGGTAGTTGTTCATGTACCATCATTCTGCAGCCTATTTTCCTTTGCCCTCCATTTTCTACACATCAGATCTATATTTACTCTTACCATAAGGTTTGTACTAAAGAAGTTTAGCTGTGCATTGCTCTTGGCTGTACTTTTTGCCTATATTGTTGTACTTACATTTATAGCAACTTGGTTATGTAGCATCACTCTTCATCTTATCTTAAATATTCTCCATTTTTTCGTATATTATCACATCTATATTTACTCTTAACAAAATGTAGAATAAAGGCAATGCTTTTGAAGAAGATTTTGTGGTAAATTTCTTGAATTGCCCCCCCCCCATCAGCATGGACAAGGCCTTTATAGAGCCTGTCTTCACCAATAATGTAAATTTGTCCATATCAAGCCTTCAAACTTTGTTGTATATATTTGGTTAGGCATGACTGCAACAACTGTTTATTTTTGGTGTTTGCATCAAATTGCTTGTTTAAAGTTTATTATATGTAGTTCATAAACAAAAGTTTGTCCTTTCTCAATTTAAGTTTTCAGTTGTACAACCAAGTTCCTTCTTCATACCATGTAAATTAAACTATACAGAGCAAGTGATCTTCTTTTGCACTGCATGTATGCTTCTGTTCTTCATCTATAATCCAGTGGTGTGGTGAACCTACCCACTACAGGAAAATGTCATATTCTGCAATGTCTTAACTATGAACAATGTCATATCATTCTACTATTATTTAAACCGTCTCTTTGTTTGCCAATCTGAAATGGTATAAATTGATAGCACACTAACCATTGATACTTATGAGTTCTTGATCTGTAATCCAGTGGTGTTGTGAAGCTGCCAACTCCTTCACAATGTCATTTCCTGCCATGTCTTGACCTGAACAATACCATATTGTGTTAATGCAAATTTAAACTGTGTCACTTTATTCATCAGTAAGAAATGTGATGAATTGTTAGCACTGATACTTTTATGTGCAAAACCTGTCATCTATCTGCTTGTTTATCTTTCAGAGTGAGGAAGATATAAGTGTTGAACAAGCGCAGTCTCATCATCTTGCTCAGCTGCTTGCGCTGCAGCTCCCCAGCAGGGCTAACCTTTCTTGAACTCTATTGAAGTGATGTCGGTTTTGTATATTATTTTGTCGGCATGTTTATTTGCACTAGTGGCGATCTTTGATGCCCAATGTATGTAACCTGCTGTCTGCTTGTGCTTTATTATCATAGTGGCGAACTTTGATGCCCAGTGGATGTAATATGACGTAATTTCTTTATTGTATAGTCTAGGTTTTTTCTTATTCACGATGATGCAGTTATTTTACTGTATATATATATATCCTGTCTTCACAGTAAACAAGCCAAACCGTAAAATTACGGTACATAATCGGGCCGTCATGCAATCACGATGTAGGTTGGGCCTGAAACGTGTCGATCAGCTCACGGGCCGACAGCAGCCCGAAATGAACACCGGCCCATGATTGTGCGAATCAAATCATGGGCTTTTAACAGGCCAAAAAATTGTCTTGGTCCTTGTTTGGCCCAATCAGATATCGGCTGCGAGCAGGCCGGATGCACACCGGGCCATAGTCAGGCCCAACTATATGACGGGCTTTTAACAAGATGAAATTAATATAGGGCCGAAATGTTAAACGGGCCCTTAACAGGCCAAAACTAATATCAGGCCGAATTACTAAGTGGGCCTTTAGCAAGTGGGCCCAAAAGCATAGGGTCTAGTGACGGGCCGAATCTGATATGGGCCATATTTGAGCCCAAAGCCTCTTAAAGGGCCGGACCTGATCTGGGCCGTAATTTGACCCAGAACGTGGTAGGCCTTTAACGGGCCGGATCTCATATGGGCCACTATTAGGCCCGGAGCGTGGCAGGCCTTTAATGGACCGGATCAAATATGGGCTGGCATTTGGCCCAAAACATGGCAGGCAGTTAATGGGCCGGCCTACTAGGGTCCTCAAAATCTTGTGGGCCTATAGCTGGGCCGGCCCATTAATGTCGGCGAAATCTCGTGGGCCTTTAGTTGGGCCGGCCCATTAAGATCCGCAAGAATCTTGTGGGCCTTTACCTGGGCCGGCCCATTACGGCACACAAAAATCTTATGGGCCTTTAACTGGGCCGGCCCATTATGGCCCACAAAATCTTGTGGGCCTTTAGCTGGGCTAGCCCATTATCGTCCGCAAAAATCTCGTGGGCCTTTAGCTGGGCCGGCCCATTATGTTCCATAAAATCTTATGGGCCTTCAGTTGGGCCGGCCCATTTAAACTTGATGGGCCAGTCCACGTGTCAACATGTCATAGGCGCGTCTCGCCCATTGGAAGAGTTGACACGTGTCTCCTCCAGCCAATGATGATTTTACATGTGGAAAATCCCAATTCGTCGGGGCTGTTAACAGGTTATCGGATCCAAAATCCGACCCAATAGCTTAATGGCGTTCCGTTATGGTGGATGCCACGTGTCGGTCACCCTTGACAAAAGCACTTCTGTGACGCGCGATTTATCATCATGGAAGTGGACACTTCCGTGATGATAATTTTGGCAATGTCATGGAACACTTCTACGACAGCACAGGTATGACTATCTTGATTCTGTCATAAATTTGTCATGGATGTACAAGCATGACAAAAAAGTGACCTACTGTGACAAACACGTATAATCACGGAAGTGTATTTTTTTTGTAGTGCGTGCGTGAGGCCGCAAAGTGATATGATGTGTTACATGGTAGATCGATGTGGCTTAGGATCGGAGTCCTGACAGTGTTGGTATCAGAGCCTGACTTCCTGTAGGTTTACCAAGCCAAACTGGTCGAAGTTGAGTGTAGAAATGCTTTAGTTATATAAGGGAATTGATTGTGGAAGGGAACTTAAGGCTCTTTTCACTACTCATACCTTATGCCTTCTGATCTGAGTCACCCTCTTCTCTTCTACGGGGATTAAGAACTAGGCCTTCTCATCTATCTATCAGGATGACGAGTTACTATGTTAGAGACTTATAGGATCCGGTAGCTGATGATGATGTGGGTAATCCGGACCTAGAAGTAGAACTTGATTCACTTGGATTATTTTTCACACGTATTATTGGTAACGACCATTGTCAGGATGATGCGGAAGGCAGCCAGGCCAATGCTATAGAGGTAACCATTCTGTCCTCCGATTCAAGCCCTTTACCTTCACTAAAAATACGTCGGGCAAACCGGAAAGTTAAATTTTCTCATCCTCTTGCTTATTTGGATCCGAACTTTCTTATGAAGACACAACAGCATGAAGTCCGTCGCACAACCCGGCACAGCGGCTAGGTAGTCACTTCCGCCGGTTTACCGAACAGCCCGGTTCGGAAGCGCCATTTAGAGGTCTCTAATTCAATTGTTAATGCTTGTCCTAAAGCGGGCTGTTTTCGTCAACCTCTTAATCCGTGTGACTCCGATTATCAGGGTACTTCCCATTCATCATCTGGCGAGTCATCAGCCACCCAACTGCCGCCGCTCAAGACGGTACTTGGGTGAGTTGTACTTCTTACGGCGTTGCTGATTTACTTCATGGTAACATATACCGTATTGATCTTTTATTTCCTTCAGGGCCAAGCCTAGGCCAAGTAAGAAGGCTCGTCTGGACAAAGCGGCTAAAGAAGACGCTGAACCGGAAATGAACAGAACACCAGGTCCTGAAGCGGCCATCCGCGAGGATGTGCCAAACGACCCACCACCGCAAGACGATGACTTTATTGTTGAAGAGAGACATGTTGACACATCCGGTCCTGTTGACCAGCCCGCAAGCCCCATCCGGATTGAAAAATCCACCAACACATCCAAGCCTACTGATAAGCCGACGACCCTAGTGCAAACCGGCGATGCCAAGGATGATGAGGTTGTTATTACTGGCCTTCGTCCCACAGAGCCTAGCAATCCCGTTGCTTTATCCAGACACACTGCCAAGGAAGAATTTGCTGCCATTGGCAAAGGAAAATGGAATGCTGATCTGGCAACTTATGCCGCTCTGAACGCCCTAGATCTCCATTCCGGCTATCTGAACTGGCTATACACCAGCCGTGACTATGAAGCCGGTCTGGTTAATATGATGAAAGAGAAATATGAGGTAACTTCCATATGCTTATCTTCTTATGTACTTCAATCTGTCCACTCCCATAGCCCCCAAGTGACGGTTTAAGATATTAATTTAAACCGGGACTTGCCAATGTAGACTTTAATATATCTGAATTTGCTGATGTAGCCCCCAAGGGCCGGTTCAACTTAGTATAGTTAAACTGGGACTTTAGATAACAAAGATTGTAGCCTCAGTATTTGATTGAACAAATAGCCATTAGCCCCCAAGTGCCAAGTTGATTACTTGTATTGAGCTTGGGACTTCCATAGAAGTTGTAAGATGAAGATCAAATAGGCATTAGCCCCAAAGTACCAAGGGCATAACTTGTTATGTGGTTGGTACTTCAACCGTCCTCTGAATCGTATAACTATGTATATGCAGGCTGAACTGAACAAAAAAGACAGCCAGATCACTGATCTGCACGAAAAACTGAAGTGCCAACAAGCTGAAACCTCCAAAGCAAAAGTGGAATTAACCAGTGCTTTAAGCGCCATGGAACATCTTAAGGAAGGCTTCAAGAAGGAGCGGGCGGATTGGGCCATTGAAAAGTCCGCTTTAACCAAACTAGCAGAAGATGCTGAGGCTGCACTCAAACCGGTGGTGGACGAACTCACCAGCATAAAGCGGCAAGTGCATGCCATGACTGTTGCTATCTTCGGTAAGCCGACTTGACTTCTGGATTGACTCAGCTTTCTTATGTAACTTTCAGTTAATTAACTCTTTGCAATATTTCAGGAACACACATTGGTTACTTGGGGTCGGACGTGCGGAAGAAATTGAAGGCCGCCTACACATTGATCGAGCAATTGTATACTGGTGCGCAGCGGATCATTTCTACTGCATCCCACAATAATCCTGCGCCCACCTTGATTCAGGACACTCTGAAGAGACTGTCGATGCTTCCTGCCCGGGTTGAAGAACTAAAGAAATCTGCTGCTCGAACCGGTGCTATTAATGCCTTAATCCGGGCAAAAGCTTGGGTGCCAGATTTTGATCCTGTTGAAGCGGTTCAGGGCTATCCCAGCTTGAAGGAAGACGGGTCAGAGTTTAGTGAAGCGGATCTGCGAGAATAAACCGGGAGGTGCGTCCTCTAGCTTGTCAATTGGCTGAAGAGGCAGACTTGTCTCATTATCAAGCCCAATATGACGACCAAAACAAGCGAGTGGCTGCACCAATTCCTGAAGCGGAAAATCATATCCCTCCAATCCGTAAGCATACTTAAGCCCCCGATATTGAACCGTCGTTGCTGATCCAAGATGAAGCTGTCTTTCAAGCATTAATGGGAATCGACTGGACAACTGTTGATTTCCAGACGCTGGGTAGAGAAGCAGAAGTTGAAGCGGCGCGGGATGACCCACAACCATCAGGCCAGGCTGGTGACCAAGCTTAAACTGGCGGCCGGTTTAAATTGCTTCTCTCCTATGTTTGACAGAAAAAAATAACGAACTTATTTGGGCCCAATGTTGCCTTGTAATAGGCTAGCCAATACTCTTGATTTTGATATGCCTTCGTGCATAAGTACTGCAACCTGTGCTTCCTTTGGATGATCAATCTCCAAAGTATTTTCTGCAACCAAAAAATCTTAAAATGCCGCCACGGTTGTACCGTCAGGCGGATTATAATGTCCGTATGAAATCAAAATATCTGAAATTGAAGTATATGATCAAATATTTGTCATACATAATACCTTCCATCATTGGGCATGAAGCTGGCTTGGCCAATCTTGAAGGGGAGGTTTTATAAACCCACACTGTTGGAGGAGATAACAGCTCCTGTATATATATAATGCCGGTTTACCTTGTAAATCGTGCCGGGTTATAATAAACACCGTGTTACTCCGCAATAGGATGTTAACAAAAAATCAAACCGGGCAAATAGTCTCCGGATTAAAAATGGACCGTGTTCCGTCAATTGACAGTTGAACCGGTTTAAAAACGCAACAAATAAAAGAAATATTTATCAAAGAAAATTTCAAGCAAAGGCTATGATAAAACCGTTTGCAAAAAGAGGCTATTGAGCCGATCAAGTGGCGTTACCATGGTCGGACATGACCAAGCCCCCAATAGGCGTAGCTATGGTTCAAGTCAGCCAGGTCCCCAAATGAAATAGTGGCATTATGACGATCAGGAGGCGTGGCAATGGTTTGGGTTTGACCAAGCCCCCAAGTGATTCTGTGGCCTTAGGCCGACCAAGAGGCGTGACTGGTTCAGACGTGACCAAGTCCCCAAGTGATCTGGTGGCTTTCGCCTATCAAAAGGTGTTTCATTGGTTCCGATACGACCAAGCCCCCAAGTGACATAACATGAAGCTTTGAAAGCTAATTTCAAGGGGTAAACCGGAGGCCGCTTTAAGACAGAACAACTCCGTGTAACCACACATGATGTAAAAAGAAACAGATACCCCGCTTTAGCTGAGGCTCCGGTTTATTGTATTAATCATAATATATACACCATCATAATATTTACATAAGTAGAGCCAAGGGCTCAGGTATAGTAAGGCCGAAGATGAGCTATGTTCCACGGCCTGTTGGTCTCCTCCTCTGATGTACATGAGTTTTTATGCTCTCGAATATCGATCAGATAATATGAGCCATTGTGCAGATTCTTGCTGACCACAAAGGGTCCCTCCCAAGGTGGGGATAACTTGTGCATATCAGTCTGGTCTTGGATGAGCCGAAGTACCAAATCTCCTACTTGAAAGGTTCTGGTTCTGACTCGGCGACTGTGATAACGACGAAGATCTTGCTGGTAAATCGCCGAACGGGCGGCTGCTATGTCTCGCTCTTCATCCAACAAGTCCAAAGCATCTTGCCGAGCTACCTCGTTGTCCACTTCAACATAAGCCGCTACACGAGGTGAATCATGACGGATATTGCTGGGGAGAACCGCCTCCGCTCAATATACCATGAAGAACGGCGTATATCCTGTCGATCTGTTGGCCATGGTGTTGATGCTCCATAATACAGATGGTAACATTTCAACCCAACAACCCGGCGTTCGTTGCAAAGGAACCATAAGCCGGGGCTTGATGCCTCGCAAGATCTCTTGATTAGCCCTCTCTGCTTGACTATTGGACTGGGGGTGAGCCACTGATGAAACGTCAAGCCGGATGTGCTCACGTTGACAAAACTCCTTCATAGCACCCTTGGACAAGTTGGTACCATTATCAGTGATGATGTTGTGTGGAAAACCAAACCGGAAAATCACCTTCTTGATGAATTGAACCGCCGTGGCCGCATCACACTTGCTAACGGGTTCGGCCTCCACCCACTTTGTAAACTTGTCAACTGCCACCAAAAGATGGGTCTTCTTGTCCTTGGACCTTTTGAAAGGCCCAACCATATCCAGCCCCCAAGTCGCCAATGGCCAAGTGATTGGAATCATTCTCAATTCTTGAGCCGACACATGAGCACGTCTTGAGAATTTTTGGCAACCATCACATCGTCTGATCAGATCTTCCGCATCAGCATGAGCAGTCAACCAATAGAAGCCGTGGCGAAACACTTTAGCCACCAAAGATTTTGAACTGGCGTGGTGACCACAATATCCTTTGTGGATCTCACGCAAGATTTCACAGCCTTCTTCAGAGGACACACAGCGTTGAAACGCCCCTGATACACTGCAATGATGCAACTCGCCATTGACAATAGTCATGGACTAGGATCGTCGGATTATCTGCCAGGCCAGAGTCTCATCCTCTGGTAACTCACCCCGGTTCAAGTACGCAAGGTAAGGAAGCGTCCAATCCGGAATGATATGAAGAGCTGCCACCAATTGAGCCTCCGGATCAGGAATAGCTAAATCCTCTTCACCAGGGAGCTTGACCGACGGGTTGTGCAGTACATCTAGGAAAACATTGGGCGGGACCGGTTTGCGTTGAGAGCCCAACTGGCTTAAAGCGTCTGCCGCTTCGTTCTTCGGGCGGTCCACGTGGTCCACCTAATAACCCTTAAAGTGACCTGCAACAATGTCCACCTCACGACGATATGCTGCCATGAGTGGGTCCTTAGAATCCCAAGTGCCAGACACCTGTTGAGCCACCAGGTCCAAGTCACTGAAGCACTTAACTCGGCTTAAATTCATCTCCTTAGCCATCCGGAGACCGTGGAGTAAGGCCTCATACTCAGCTGCATTGTTAGTACAAGGGAACAATAAATGGAGAATGTAACAAAACTTGTCACCTCGTGGGGAAGTTAACACGACTCCAGCTCCCGAGCCCTCCAATTGTCTGGACCCATCAAAATGGATAGTCCAATACATGTGATCCGGCTTCTCTTCAGGTTCTTGCAGTTCTGTCCAATCATTGATGAAATCGACAAGTGCTTGAGACTTTACCGCCGTCCGTGGCACGTATTTCAATCCGTGCGGCCCAAGCTCTATAGCCCACTTGGCAATCCGGCCAGTCGCTTCCCGGTTCTGGATTATATCTCCCAAGGGAGGAGAACTGACCACTGTGATGGGGTGTCCTTGGAAGTACTGCTTAAGCTTCCGGCTTGCCATAAAAACTCCATATACCAGCTTCTGCCAATGCGGATACCTTTGCTTGGACTCAATAAGTACCTCGCTGATATAATAAACCGGACGCTGAACCGGATGCTCCTTGCCTGTCTCCTTTCGTTCCACCACAATAGCCACACTGACCGCACGAGCATTAGCGGCGACATATAGCAGCAATGGCTCCTTGTCAATTGGAGCGGCAAGCACAGGCGGATTCGCCAGCTACCGCTTTAAATCCTCAAGTGCTTTATCAGCAGTGGAACTCCAGACGAGTTGATCCGTCTTCTTTAACATCTGATACAAAGGGATTGCCTTCTCACCAAGGCGACTGATAAACCGGCTCAACGCGGCAATCCGGCCTGCCAAGCGTTGAACATCATTGATACACTTCAGTTTAGCCAGGGACGTGATTGATGTGATCTTCTCTGGATTAGCCTCAATTCCCCTATTGGACACCAGAAAACCCAATAACTTGCCTGTCGGTACACCAAAGACACATTTGGCCGGGTTGAGCATCATCTTGTACGTCCTCAGGTTATCAAAGGTTCCCTTCAAATCGTCAACCAGAGTCTCCTTCTCCCTGGACTTAACCACAATATCATCCACATAGGCATGTACATTACGGCCAATCTGTTTATGAAGGCAATTCTGCACACACCGTTGGTAAGTTGCCTGGGCACTCTTAAGCCCAAACGGCATAGATACATAGAAAAAGGCTCCAAAGGGAGTTATGAACGTCGTCTTCTCCTAGTCCTTAACCGCCATCTTGATCTGATGACAACCAGAATATGCATCCAGAAAACTCAAACGCTCACAACCCGCTGTAGCATCAATAATTTGATCAATACGGGGGAGGGCAAAAGGATCTGCTGGACAAGCCTTGTTAAGATCTGGACAAGCACCGGATTAGCCAGCCATTCAGGATGGAAAACTTCAACAATAAAGCCAGCTGCTAAGAGCTTGGCCACCTCTTCTCCAATAGCTTTGTGCCTTTCTTCGTTAAACCGGCGGAGGAACTGTTTTACCGGTTTGTACTTAGGATCCACACTAAGAGTGTGCTCAGCGAGTTGCCTCGGTATACCTGGCATGTCAGAAGGCTTCCATGCAAAAATGTCCCGATTCTCACGGATGAACTCGATGAGCGCGCTTTCCTATTTCGGATCCAAATTGGTACTGATGCTGAACTGCTTGACGAATCACCAGGTACGAATTCAACAAGCTTAGTCTCAGCAGACGATTTGAACTTCAGGGCCGGATCACACTCTGTAGTTGCCTTCTTCAACGAAGTCATGTCTGCCGGATCAACATTGTCCTTGTAATACTTCAGCTCCTCCGTGGCACAAACCGACTCTGCGTAGGCAGCATCACCTTCTTCACATTCCAAAGCGATCTTACGGCTTCCATGAACCGTTATCATCCCCTTGTGACCCGGCATCTTGAGCTGCAAGTACACATAACAGGGCCGTGCCATAAATTTGGCATAAGCTGGCCGCCTAAACAGGGCATGATATGGACTCTGAATTTTTACCACCTCAAAAGTCAGTGTCTCTGACCTAGACTCATGATCATCTGCAAAGGACACTTCCAAAGCTATCTTGCCAATAGGATATGCTGACTTACCAGGCACCACACCATGGAACACCGTATTGGACGGTTTAAGATTTTTATCTGTTAATCCCATACGACAGAAGGTCTCATAGTATAAGATATTAATGCTGCTTCCTCCATCCATGAGTATCTTGGTGAACTTATAACCTCCCACCTGAGGTGCCACCACCAACGCTAGCTGACCCGGATTATCAACCCGGGGAGGGTGATCCTCTCTGCTACATAGGATTGGCTGTTCAGACCAGTGTAGATAACGGGGTACGGCCGGTTCAACAGAGTTCACTGCTCGCTTATGAAGCTTCTGATCTCGCTTGTCCAAGCTAGTGGTGAAGACATGATATTGCCCGCTATTCAACTGCTTCGGGTGACTCTGGTAACCCGACTGCTGCTGCTGCTTGTTGTAACCTCCTTGGCCATTCTGATGACCTTGATTGTTATGTCCACCCTGATTATCATTGAACCCTGAAAAGGAATTTCCTCCATCGTAACCCGGCCCGGATCCTGAGCCACCACCAGATCCGTGGTCATACCGGAAAGCATTAGAGTTCTTGAATTCCTGCATAATATAACAATCCTTCCAAAGGTGATTGGCTGGCACCTCCTTCGTCCCATGCTTTGGACAGGGTTGATTCAATAGATAAGATAAGCGGTCCGGGTTAGGATTAGGTGCTCCACCGCGATTCGGCGTTTTACCCTTACGTCGCTGGCCCTTGTCCTGCGCGTTGGTATTAGCCACAAAATCCATGCTACCATCCTCTTTACGCTTGCCTCCATTTCCATGACTTGCCGGGTTATGCTGCTGTCCCTTGGAGTTGCTATTCTTCTTTCCCTTCCCTGTCTTATCATCATCGGACTCGTGATCCTTGGTACTATCAGAATCAGCATACTTCACTAATGCAGCCATGAGGGTCCCTATATCATTGCAATGGCGCTTCATTCGTCCCAATTTCAGCTTTAGAGGTCCAAGCCAGCAGTTGCCTTCCAAGGTTATAACCGCTGTGTCGGCGTTGATACGGTCCGACGAGTGCAAAATTTGTGAGACCCGGCGCACCCACCGAGTCATTGACTCTCCTTCTTCCTGAACACATGCTGCTAAGTCCACTATGGACATGGGCTGTTTACAGGTATCCTTGAAGTTCTAGATAAACCGGGTTCGCAATTGGGCCCATGAACTGATAGAGTTGGCCGGTAAACTTTTTAACCAAGTACGGGCCGTTCCTTCAAGCATCATGGTGAAGTATTTTGCACATGCCACATCACTCACATCCAGCATCTCCATGGCCATCTCATAGCTCTCTATCCATGTCTCTGGCGGTTGATCAGCAGTGTAATTTGGCACCTTCGCAGGCCCTTGAAATCTTTGGGCAGGTGCATGTTGCGTAAAGCGGGGACAAGACAAGGCACCCCCAAAGAGCTAGAAGAGATGCCAGGCTCGACCTAGGTAGTTGGACGAACCAGCGTAAGCTGACGAGCCTCATATTGCGCTGCTAAGTCGGCCTCCCTGCGAGCTCGGGCCCGGTCCACCACTTCCTGAGCGTCATCAACACCACCTGCCGGGTTGTTACCGCGGGGTGCTGCACGGTTTCGTGCATTACTTGACACATCCGGTTCATCCATACACCTGCTATAGCTCCGGCTTGGACGAGGGGTGGAGTGAATTCGGTCACGGCTGTATGAGTATGTTTCATGTTGGATCGGAGATGTTTGAAGTAGTTCCTTAACCTGGCGCGTTTCCACCGCCTATGGCGAATCACCTTCACTTAGGATGGCCTCCAGCTGTGCGGCGGCAGCAACAAGGTTATTCATCGGGTTGGAATAGTGATCTGGAGGTGTCGGGACAACCTGAGGTACAATAGTGTTTTGACGAGGCGGATCCATCAAGCGAGGGTGAACCGGCGCGCCCGTCCCTGGTGCTTCTGCCCGGTTTACCACCGGCGGGTTACTAGTCCCTGCTCCTGGGGTGTTGAAGAGATCTCTAGCCTCGAAAACCTAAGGCAGACGAGACCGATATTTTTGTTTCAGGACCTCATGAGATGCATTCTGATCTAGCATCAATCGGTAAGCTTGCGCATCCAAAGCGGCCCGCTCTGTGGCCATCCTAGCGTTCTCAGCTGCTAGGTCGTCCTTGGCTTGCGTAATCTGATCCCTTATTTTTGCAATTTCCGCGTCATGGGCGTTCTGTTCCGCCGGATTGGCCTCTGCCATGAGTGTAGCCAATGCATCAAACAGATCAGATAAGACTTGAGCCGGCGGGTGCACGGGGCCTCCTGCCCCGGCTGCCGTCGCCGTTCCTGATCCAGAGATCATTGCTGCCGCGGTCGAAGAGTGGATCGCCGCTTGTGTCCCTGCCACGAATATTCTGACCCGGTTTGGCAGACAAGAGGGGTCCGGAATACTGTCGCCATCGGAACAGCCCCCAATCCGGCCATCCTGTAGCTGATACAACGATTCTGTTTCTCCGGTTGACGACTCATCGCCGGAATAAACGACAGTCTCACCACCAGATTCCAATCCGTCCTCATGATTTTCTCCGTAGATGACTCCCACGAAGGCACGCTTCATGGCCGGTTTAACCTGGGTAGATCGTGCACGCTGAGCCGTTTCAACGAGGTCGGTGCAGATGTCCGGCTCAGGGCCCGGTTCACCGATCTTGCCAATGAATATGTGTATGCCACCAAAGGGGACCCGGTACCCGTACTCAATTGAGCCGGCCTCGGGGCCCCATCCTGGGTCTTCGATGTAGAGCTTGCCGCGATGGCTCTTGGTCATCCGGCCCATAGCGTAGCCCTTGAGTCCTTCGAAGTTGCCCTCCAAGAACTTGAAACCATCGTGCGATAGCCCCACGGTGGACGCCAACTGTCGTGGTTTTGTCACGGCAGATGTCCTCATGAAAGGACTTAGTCGTGGAGCCACCGCGACGGGTTAGCCTGAAGGGGTTAAAGCAGACACAGGGACGCAAGAGAGTTTATACTAGTTCGGCCCCTTCAATGAAGGTAAAAGCCTCATCTAGTTGTGATGGAATTGATGGGGTTTCGATGACTAGGGAGCAAACAAGCTTCACCTAAGTCTCGAGTTGTTGTCTGTTGTCCTTGAACCGCCGCCGGGTCGTCCCCTTATATACATGGGTGACGCCCGTCGGTTTACAAAGTCCTAACACCAGTTCATATTCGTATCCGGGTTGGTCTCTCCTTATTCCTAGCTTACAATACAAGTTTATATACCAATGCCGGTTTACGACTACAAGTCTTGAACCGACTATGGGTCTTAAGCCCTCATCTGCCTTCTTGGGCTTTAACATACTTTAACTACTGGCAAAGTTAACCCGGCCCAGATAGGCCGGTTTACGCCCAGTAGTAATATCCCCCACAGCACCTCTAGTGTTGCATCACATTGTCTCACTACCATCGTGCCCACCTGTCGACTTGTATCTACTGTACATCTACACTCTTATAAAATACATAAAATACACTCTTATAAAAAACAGAGTTGGTGATGATGGTGTGCCTGCCATCCTGCAATATAGGCCGTCCGATTTATATCTGACGGATAGGAAAGAAACTATGGAAATTTTGCAAAAAGGTACCCACACACCTCTCCACATTTGCAAATAAGGCCTTCCCTCGTTCATCCTTTTCTCTCGCAAGATAAACAAGTCATACAAATGCATCTTGATGTTACGTGCAACGCATGGGCATCTTGCTAGTAAGGATGAAAACAAACGACAAAAAAATATTTGGACCGTGGTTCGAAGTCATGACCGCGGGCACAGCGGACAAGGTGGCCTTGTATTGGTATGCTGAGCCGTCTATTTTAACACACAGGAGCTGGTGTGGTGATTATACACACACGCACGCATGCACATGAATTGCATCCACACAACACTCACACAAACACATGCACCCACGCAGGCATGCAACACTCACACATACACACGCAGCCATGCACGCACGCAACACTCACACGCACGCACACAACACTCACACGCACACACGCACGCATGCATGCACACACCAGTACACCACACGACCAACACACACTCTCACGCTCAAGTGCTCAACCTACACGTGCATGCGCACACATCAGGCCCTGACAGACACATACACAACCAGGTGATTCCCGCGCACGGGTTGGAGCCTTGTCGTGCTTGTGTAAATTTGTGTTTATCTGACCTTTTGCCTATGCGATATGACAGGTGGGACCTACAACGAACGTGGTCAATTTAACTAGTCAACATGGCGCCATGCAGACTATTTGGCCGGTCAACAGAGTGCAATCCGATGCTGAGCTTTGAGCAAGTGACCGTATAATCACCGCAAAACATATATAGTGACCGTAATCAGCTTATTCTAAAGCTCGGTGACCGTATTATGCTTTTCTCTCTGTAAGCCCTCTAAAACTACATCTCTACACGTTCTTGCATGTTACATCTAACAACTATGCAATACAGCACTACTACTACTACACTCTAACACAATAAATCATATGTGTTTTTAGTTTTACTAGATATCATATTGTTACTTATAATTATTTAGTTTGCATACATTAAAATTGCCTTTGAAATGTATGGCCAGTATCATCTACCGCGCGGGAAAAATTCCACCCTTTCCTGTTTAATTGGGTTTGTATCGATGGATCGTGTGAAAGAGCAAAACTATACTAGTACTATATAGTACAAGTGACAGTTCACTGGGCCGTCGTGTCGTCTACTCCTCCGTCGTAAGAGTGGAGCGCTCGCTTTCATAAATCTTCTAGTCCCTTTCGCCGACATGTGGGACATTAAGCTACCGGGTCCACGTGCCATACCGGAATATAGTGCAAAGCAGCCGGGTGAAGCACCCCAGTCATGGCGCCGACATAGTAATGAGCAATGAGGCGTCAAATCACAAAGCCGCACCTTTCCCGTAGTTAAGTTGGAGGGACGAAGCAACCATCATTTCACTCATTGTTGAATCCGCTTCTCCCTCATCTTCTTCAACTTAACCACGTGTTGCTTCTGCCATTGTTCTGCCTCATGTGGGACGCAGATCGGCTTGGTAAAGCACTGACACGTGGGACCGCTTGTTAGCAAACCGCCAGGACAACATCCTCTGAAAATAAGAAGCCTAATCCTAGACTTACAAAGGGCTACGTAGCTGCTACGTATACTTTCCATCTAATCTATATATGCCCCCTGATTTTTAGGTGGGGTGGGCCTAATCCTCTCCTTTAATCCAATCAAATAGTCCCACATCACATCAGTTCGTAAATTTACGTAAACCATTACGTGGATGTATCATTGCTCAAATAAGAAACCTCCCCCACCATCCGGGCAGCAAAATCACCTCCTTTTTACTAATCTCGATTCTATAATTTTTTACATCAATATAATTGAGATTTGTATAGATAGCACACAGGAGCAAACCCAAGTGGTACGGTTAAGGGCATCCACAATGTGTAGCCAAATGTGAAAATAGCTTTTGGCATCGTGGGAACCATTGTGGACGGTGTTGCCAAAGCCAAAAAGATGGAACTAAAGCTCCCTGATTAATTGATTGAAGGAATAGAAAAATGCAACGTCTCTCCTCCTTCTCCCATGCTTGGACGCATGTAGTACTACAGTGTAGAGCACAGAGTCTACTCCCCTGTCCCTTATATCACAAATCACAAAGTAGTGAGGCGTCAAATCTCAAAAGCACTGACGAAGCAACCATCATTTCACTCTTCGCTGACTCCGCTTCTCCATCGTCTTCTTCGAGAAGCCATCTCACCGCATTAGTTACTCCTAGTAGTACTAGTAAAGGACTTCCTGGATGCAAATAAGGTGGTTGTCTTGGCTTGCAGGCGGCACTTGTGAACGACTTACCATGGTCTCCCTCAATGGTGTTCTCCGTCGAACGCACTTCGCCAAACCACCAAAAAAAATATCATCGACGTCACCGCAATGGGGTAGGAAGTCAAATATAGTTACTACCTCCATTTTTTTGTACACAAGGCCAGTATATCAAAATTACAATTTGGAAAGGGCCACTAACACTAATCGAGGCAAAATTGATGGGGTTAGCAACCAAGGACATTAATATCCCCTGCATGCATGCAGAAGTGAGAAGGTTAGTTTGCGTGGCACTGCATTAATCAAGCGATGAGGAGTGAGATGCTTAGCTCGCTCTTTGGTCTTTGGAGAAGAAAATACGCATTAATTGACACATGAAATGAGGATTTGTATCGATTAAATCCCGCGAAGGAAAACCCAGCCTTTCTTTTTTAACACTAGTACTCCTAGTACGTACGTACTTATCCTGTTTGGGTCTAGGCCTTGCATTGCCAAACTTCGCCACACATTTTTGCCAAGCTTGCCTAAAGTTTTCAAAATGAGAAGGAGGTACACTTGCGCACGGCTATCGCGGACGCACCGCACCCTCACACGGTCGCTCCTGCACGCCGCGGTCGCACCGCACCCTCACACAGTCGCTCCTGCACGCCGCAAACCCAACCAAGGGAACGCACCCTCACTGACACGTGCTGTCGCATGTGAACACACCAAACTTAGCCATCCTATCGCTGACACATAATTTTCATTCATAGAGTATGTTTATCCAACAGCATGTTGGGGAGTATCCGTAAGGCCCGTGCGGTGGTTTGTTGGGGAAGAAGAAGAGGTGAGGAAGAAGGAAAGAAGGTTTAGGAGACGTAGGATATTCATCCAACCGCCTGAAATGGTAGACTGACCCAAGTCAGGCGACTTGCATAAAAAATATATGTTTTTACACAGCAAAAGATCCATGAAAACAACAACATAAAGAAAAACTATCACTGCTCGCGGAAAGAGACGGCCTCGTCGTCTTTGGCTGCCAGCGCGAACCAGCCGTCGCTGCCGACGTGTGTCTCCGCACTGTGGTTGTCCTTAGCCTCCAGCTACTCGTTCAAGCAGAGCGTGCGGGCGCTCTGCACGGACGAGAGCACAGCCCGGTTCAAGTCGAGGACGTCTAGTTCCGCCTGCAGGAGGGGCCTGGATGGCAGCGGCATCCGCGCGCTCCGCGTCGAGTCGAGCCTCCACTGCCCGGTTCAAGTCCAGGACGTCCAGTTCTGCCCGTAGGAGGGCGTCGATGAGAGCAGCATCCGCGCGCTGTGTGTCGAGTCGAGCCTCTGCCGCCCGGTTCAATTCCAGGATGTCCGGTTCCGCCTACAGGAGGGCCTTGATGGCAGCGGCATCCGCGCGCTCCGCCTCAAGTTGAGCCTCCGCCGCCCGGTTCACATCCACGACATCCGGTTCCGCCTGCAGGAGAGCCTCGACGGCAGCAGCATGCGCGCGCTCCGCGTCGAGTTGAGCCTCTGCCTCCCAGTCCTCCTTTAATATCGCCATGTTGAACCGCTGGTCCTCCTGCACCATGCAAGACTCGGACGCCAGCACGAAGTCGACGTCCATTGTCTCATACCCATCGGGGGCCTTCTGCGCCGCGACCTCCTCCATGAACATTGGATCGGCTTCCTCCTCCTCGTAGCTTGGCTCCAGAGAACTCGGGGATTGGCCCGCCGCAAAGCGAGCTTGGGAACGGAGGTCTATGGCGCCGACCACCTCCGCGATTTCTGCGCGGCGCTCCGGCGTCAGCATCTTGTAGTAAGTGATCTTGTGGCGCACCATGGCTTTCCGGCGAACTAGGGGACGCTTGATGCGGGCTAGGGGATCGGAAGGTGGGGGAATGGGCTGGAGGTTTGGTGTGGTTTTAGGGTAGTGGCTGGCGTAGGCCGAGCAGCGAAGGTTCTGGTGTGAATAGTGGTTCGGTGACGACCGGTCAATCGGTTTTGACTGTACATCGCTCTTCTCGCGTTCGTGTTGCAGCCCGGCAAGCTGGACCCTCCACGTCGCTCACCAAATGGAACGCGCTTTGTCTTGCGTTTTCGCTCGCTTGTGGGACCGCAGTTGAGAGCAAACCGACGTCCCTCCCCCTCCCCCGCCCGCGTCATTTATTATACCACCACTCCCTCCGTTTTATGCGGAGTAAATAAAAATAGAGGGAGTATTACTATGGATGAGGATCCCCTGACGTGGCCGAACCCATTGAGTAACTGACATGCGGGGCCTAGCAAGCATGGGGTCCACCAGTAAGTGACCGAAAGGGAGGGTAAGGCAGGGATACCTATGTCAGAGGATCCACTTCCACTATACTACTTTGACCAAATGTTAGAGTAATAATATATGACATGCAACTTCCACAAATGTTAGAGTAATAATATATGACATGCAACTTACACAAAGCATACAGGGTCTAATGCGTTTTTCGAGGCTAACTTTGAACAAATGTTAGAGTAATAATATATGACATGCAACCTACAGAAAGCATACAGGGTCTAATGCGTTTTTCGAGGCTAACTTTGACCAAATGTTAACTTGCACAAAGAAGACGGTCAAATTCGTATGTGAAAGGAGTTTCCAATGATATAATTTTCACATTATACATCTCATGTACTATTAATCTTGTCAATAGTCAAATTGGAAACCATCTCGAGTACAAATCTAGGAGTACGTACGAATCTAACAATATTGATTGGGCGTTGTTGAATGTTGATACCTTTTTTTATCAAAGTAGATATACTTTGACTACACATAAAATTTATATGTAAACTAATCTTTAAAAACGAAATGAACATTGAATACCCTTTATATATGATTTGGGGATGCTATGATCACCGGTTCAAAATTTTGAATCCGCCTTAGGTATCACGTGCCCCCACTCGTTCCCTCTCGATTTCATCTCGGGGTCCAGAGATCTATTGAAAGAGGACTAGGGTGGGTACATGCGAATGATACTCGGCGGAATGTTCAAATGGCCACATGATTATACTTGAACGGCTGAAATAAACAATAAGTTGTCTCGCTTGGCCTACATAGTGAAAGGCCTAATGCGCAACGCGGAGCACTCACGCTCGAATATGGCCGGGAAAACAGGGAAACAGACATGTGGGGCACACCCGTCGGGACGATGTAGCGCAGACTAGTCCAATGGAGGAGCTGGCCCACGACCTCCTGGCCACCGACAACCGTTCATGTGGGTCGTTGGGGCCAACAACGGGGCGCAGCTCCAGCACCGCCTCTGGACACGGCGACCGCGGTGAGCGACACGCTCATATCGTCGCTAGACATGGTCGGTTTCAGTTTGCCGAGGGTGGCGTTAGTGCTGTGGCATGACCAACGGTATGTTTGGTTTGTGCCCAAGGTTGCCCCATCAAAGCATTGGGTAGCCAAAATTTTAGTTGAGGTATTGGTTGCCCATGATTTGGCCGACATTGGCATGAAAAATGAACTTGAGTTGGCTAGAGTTCATTGGCATGCCGAACAAATGGCAACCATCCAAACAAAGACCAATCTTTGGGTCATGACCAAAATTTTGGTTGAGGTATTGGTTGCCCATGATTTGGCCGACATTGGCAAGAAAAATGAACTAGAGTTGGCTAGAGTTCATTGGCATGCCAAAAAATGGCAACCATCCAAACAAAGACCAATCTTTTGGTCATGACCAAAATTTTGGTTGAGGTATTGGTTGCCCATGATTTGGCCGACATTGGCAAGAAAAATGAACTAGATTTGGCTAGAGTTCATTGGCATGCCAAAAAAATGGCAAGCATCCAAACAAAGACCAATCTTTTGGTCATGACCAAAATTTTGGCAAGGTGCACTTTGGCTACAATCCAAACACACCCAAACACCCGGCTCGTCGAGGATGCACGGGGCGTCGTGATGCGTCCGCGGAGTGGTGTAGCGCGGCCAACTGCATCCTCTGGACCTGAGACCATGCCGGTTCGTCTTGCTTTTTCAAAATCATGTGGGGATCGCATGTGAGCAAAGGGCATCTCAAACGTTGCCACGACCGCCGCTGACTACCCTGGTGCATTCCCAGCCAGCGCCAGCTACCCACATTCATGTCGTCCGTTCGTATGTCATCATTAAGAGGCTCGGTGCCCGAGGAACAACTCCGGTGACTTGGTGACGCACCCGGATGCTTGGCCTCACCAGAATGCGCTACTTAAAGCAGCAACGCCCAGCTAACCTCCACACCATAGCGCATCGTCCTCCTACCTGGAACCACATCCGCCATGACAGCAAGCGCGAACGCTCTGTGGGAGAGCTTGTCTTCGGGGATGGAGCTCGAGGTCGCCGCCCTTGCTCAAGTCGCCGCACAATCGGTGGCCACGCTGGCGGCCGACGATGGGAGCACCGTCAACCACGCGTCCTACTTGCCGCCGTCCAACGTCAGGCACCGCTGAGGTTGCGGACTCCTCCGAGGATGAGTATGGCATGGGAGGCGGCAGGGCATGGTGTGCCAACTGGCCGGTCCGTCTCCCGTGTTCTACTTTTCCTCGCCGGAGACCGCACCTTCACTTCACAGGTCTTGAACCCCGCCCCCATACATGGAGATCACAGATGGAGGACGTCGGTCGCCGCCGTAGAATAGGTTTAGGGTCAGGTTTCTTTTATTTTTTTGTCCTATAAAAGTTTGAAATGTAATGAAAATCTGCCATGTTTGCATTAATCTCAGCCGGTGTATAAGAACTTTCACAATAATACACATATTGTAGGAGTACTAGCAAGATGCCCGTGCGTTGCACGGAAGATCAAGATCTTGTGGGAGAAAAGGATGAATGAGGGAAAGCCTTATCTGCAAATGTGCAGAGGAGTGCGGGTAAATTGTCATAGTTTCCTTCCTATCCGTTAGATATAGATCGAACGGCCTATATTACAGGATCGGACACATCTTTCTACATCTACGGGAACCTATGAAAGGGTTAACGTAAATTGCCTCTCTCTCTCCTCCGCTGATTTTCATGGTGGTGGGCCCCTCCATCCCCCCAATCTACAATCAATAACTCACACGTTTCACATTACGTTAATTACGTAACTGGGATTACGTAGGTGTAGCATTACTCGTCCTAAAAAACCCAACTAAGCCAACCTCCCAGCATATCGCGCGGGAAAAGACCCGGCCGCGCCGTTTTAGTCGGGATTACCGTATTACTAGTAGTAGTATCAATGGATCGCGCGAAGCAACAGATTTTTTTTTGAGGGGGCGAAGCACCTAGTTTAAAAGGAAAAAATGTGGTACACTCACAACACTCCTGTCGCGGTCGCATTGCACCCCACACACGTTCGGTCCTGCACACGGCTCATGCAAACGGAACGCGCTTCGGCTTGCCTCTTCACTGACACGTGGGACTGCACTTGGAGAAACCGACCATGCGCCAAACTCCCCCCACCCACCACAC